>NW_027223402.1:35000-45000 GCF_030449975.1 Polyergus mexicanus
CGAGACTCTCTCCTTAAGCTTCGTAGCCGCAACCGGCGTCGCGTCGCGTCGCGCGCGACCCGTTGAGGCTCGTTGCGCAAATTGCGAAATTACATGAATGCGATTCGGAGCAGAAGACGCTTTCCCGATCGCGCTCTTGCCAAGCGCAGAGTTACGATCCGGCGTTAGCGCGTACCGGTGGTAACCTACGCCCGTCCGTGCGTCCGCAACGCTCGTGAACGCGCCCCTCCCCGCACCGGGGCAGCGGTCAGCGTGTTTGTACGCGAGCGCGCGGCTATCGGACGAACGGGCGAGAGGACGGATCACACCCGATCAAGTCCGACGGTTTCTTCAAAGAACATTCCGCCCCGGCTCTTCCAAATATATATATTATTATATTATATGTACGGGGAAGAGACGCTCCGATCGCGAAACAACTTTTGTGCCGTAGCCTCCCCAGCGGTGGCGGCGGTCCGCGCGCGTGCTCGGACGCGCGCGGCCAGGCTGATCGAAGGGCCAACGATTTTATCTCTCTCTCTTCGGAGAGGAGACTAAGATGGATGAACGAAGCGTTCGTTGAACGCAAGAATTGCAAAACGATTACCCTGAACGGTGGATCACTTGGCTCGTGGGTCGATGAAGAACGCAGCTAATTGCGCGTCAACTTGTGAACTGCAGGACACATGAACATCGACATTTCGAACGCACATTGCGGTCCACGGATACAATTCCCGGACCACGCCTGGCTGAGGGTCGTTTTAGTACCTCGAAACTGCTTGCGCCTTTGCGCGCCGGGCCACCGTGCCCGTTCGCGCAAACGGTGTACGAGCGATAGTTGGACGTTCGCCCGAGACGAGCCGTCCCGAGAGGCGGCCCCTTGGCGTCGTCTGAAATAACACCGAGGAAAAGGAAGAGTGAGAGCAGCGTACGCACACACGCAGTAAGTAAAGATAGGGAGCCTGCGCGCGCGCGCCCGGAAACTGTCGAAGGAGAGAGGGAGTAGAAGACACGCGCACACACGTTGCGTTATCCCTCTCGCGGTCTCCCGGTGCGCCAGCGCGCGCTCGCGCCTCTTACGCGCGAGTCTTGGTGCGCGCCACCTTCCGCGCAAACGGTAGGAGAGAACCGCGGCGCGTCGTCGCCCGGCGGTACGCGGAGAGAAAAGAGCGAGAGAGCCCTCCTTAACGCGGGTGAATCGCGAGCCGACCGCTTGTCCGAGTCCACGAAATTCTCGAAAACGAATATAGGGGACCGGCACGCGTCGTCGTGTACTCGTCGAATCCGATTCGCCCCGTCGTATCCCATATCCGTGCATAACACACGATATGCGGAGAGAAAATTTGAAGGATGTGGGTGATAGAGATGTACGTGTACGCGCACACTCGCTCGCAATGTATCTCGCGTCCCCGGCGATCGAAGATGACGCGATCCGCGCCGATCTTATTCGTTGTTTGCAAGCAGACAACTCGAACGAGATTCGATCGGCTTACATTTCCTCCTATTAGCGGCTGCGAGCCGCGCGTGGAAGAATCGTTGTCACAAACAACACGTCTCCTCGCCACTCCTCCGAGTACAATGCGAAGCCGCTGTGCCGGCGCTGCCGCTCTCCCGACGCTCGCTCTCTAAGTGAGAAAAGAGCCGGCGGAGGAGGCGGCGCGGCCACGGTTATCGAAAACTAAACTCTTTGACGACCTCAGAGCAGGCGAGATTACCCGCTGAATTTAAGCATATTATTAAGCGGAGGAAAAGAAACTAACTAGGATTTCCTTAGTAGCGGCGAGCGAACAGGAAAGAGCCCAGCACCGAATCCCGCGGTTCCGCCGCAGGGAAATGTGGTGTTTGGGAGGATCCGCTTATCCCGAGGTGTCGCGTCGCGTCCAAGTCCATCTTGAATGGGGCCACTTACCCGTAGAGGGTGCCAGGCCCGTAGCGACCGGTGCGCGTCTCGGGAGGATCTCTCCTTAGAGTCGGGTTGCTTGAGAGTGCAGCTCTAAGTGGGTGGTAAACTCCATCTAAGGCTAAATACGACCACGAGACCGATAGCGAACAAGTACCGTGAGGGAAAGTTGAAAAGAACTTTGAAGAGAGAGTTCAAGAGTACGTGAAACCGTTCAGGGGTAAACCTAAGAAACCCAAAAGATCGAACGGGGAGATTCATCGTCAGCGGCGCTGGCTTCGCGTCGGTGGGCGATGTCCCGCGGAGTCCTCGCGGCTCTCGCGCGGGCACGCTACCGTGCGTCGATGTCCGGCGCTCGTCGTCGTGCACTTCTCCCCAAGTAGAACGTCGCGACCCGCTGGGTGTCGGTCTACGGTCCGGGTGCGGTGACTGTCGCGTCGCCGGTAAAACGGCACGCGACAAACCCCCGGTCGCCCGGCCGGCTGCTCGGCGGTACGCGCAAGGTATCAGGCCGCACTATTTACGGTGCGTCGAGGCCGTCGCAAGCGCGCGCCACGGTACTCGGAGGTTACGGACTTTGCGCCGTCCCCGGTCCTGGCCCGCTGTTGGTTGAAGTACGGTTCACCTTCGACAGGCCTGTCGAACGTCCCTCTTATTCCCTTGTGGGAATCGAGGGGGATCTATACCGGTCGGCGACGCTACTGCTTTGGGTACTCTTAGGACCCGTCTTGAAACACGGACCAAGGAGTCTAACATGTACGCGAGTCATTGGGACTTGTCGCGAGACCTAAAGGCGTAATGAAAGTGAAGATCGACCCTGGCCGTCGATCGAGGGAGGATGGGCCGCGTCGCGATGCGGCCTCGCACTCCCTGGGCGTCTCGTTCTCATCGCGAGAAGAGGCGCACCCAGAGCGTACACGTTGGGACCCGAAAGATGGTGAACTATGCCTGGTCAGGACGAAGTCAGGGGAAACCCTGATGGAGGTCCGTAGCGATTCTGACGTGCAAATCGATCGTCGGAACTGGGTATAGGGGCGAAAGACTAATCGAACCATCTAGTAGCTGGTTCCCTCCGAAGTTTCCCTCAGGATAGCTGGCACTCGACCGTTCCCCACGGAACGCGAACGAGTCTCATCTGGTAAAGCGAATGATTAGAGGCCTTGGGGCCGAAACGACCTCAACCTATTCTCAAACTTTAAATGGGTGAGATCTCTGGCTTTCTTGAATTATGAAGCCACGAGCATCTCGGATCAGAGTGCCAAGTGGGCCATTTTTGGTAAGCAGAACTGGCGCTGTGGGATGAACCAAACGCAGAGTTAAGGCGCCCAACTCGACGCTCATGGGACACCATGAAAGGCGTTGGTTGCTTAAGACAGCAGGACGGTGGCCATGGAAGTCGGAATCCGCTAAGGAGTGTGTAACAACTCACCTGCCGAAGCAACTAGCCCTGAAAATGGATGGCGCTGAAGCGTCGAGCCTATACTCTGCCGTCAGCGGCAAGTGGGGCGGCAACGGGAGCGCCGGGCGCGTCGTGTCTTGTTGGTACGGTGTCGCAAGGTCTCTCGCGTCGTCACGAAGCCCTGACGAGTAGGAGGGTCGCGACGGTGAGCGCAGAAGGGTCTGGGCGCGAGCCTGCCTGGAGCCGCCGTCGGTGCAGATCTTGGTGGTAGTAGCAAATACTCCAGCGAGGCCCTGGAGGACTGACGTGGAGAAGGGTTTCGTGTGAACAGCCGTTGCACACGAGTCAGTCGATCCTAAGCCCTAGGAGAAATCCTATGTCAATGACGGCGTACAATATACTCGAGTGTCGAAGAAACACAGCAACAAAACAGCAGAACCGAGCGAGTCGCGCACGAACGTCGCTTTACGCGCGCGTTCCGTTGCCGCTGGCGAGCGACGTTTTGATGATGATGATGATGATGTATATAAAGACACACGCCCGTCGGGCGAAAGGGAATCCGGTTCCTATTCCGGAACCCGGCAGCGGAACCGCATACAATTCGGGCCCTCGTAAGAGTGTTCGTCGGGGTAACCCAAAATGACCTGGAGACGCCGTCGGGAGATCCGGGAAGAGTTTTCTTTTCTGTATAAGCGTTCGAGTTCCCTGGAAACCTCTAGCAGGGAGATAGGGTTTGGAACGCGAAGAGCACCGCAGTTGCGGCGGTGTCCGGATCTTCCCCTCGGACCTTGAAAATCCAGGAGAGGGCCACGTGGAGGTGTCGCGCCGGTTCGTACCCATATCCGCAGCAGGTCTCCAAGGTAAAGAGCCTCTAGTCGATAGAATAATGTAGGTAAGGGAAGTCGGCAAATTGGATCCGTAACTTCGGAATAAGGATTGGCTCTGAGGAGCGGGGCGTGTCGGGCTTGGTCGGGAAGCGGGTCTGGCTGACGTGCCGGGCCTGGGCGAGGTGAACGGTCGGCGTTCTCGCGCCGGTCCCGGGATCCGAGCTCGGTCCCGTGCCTTGGCCTCCCGCGGATCTTCCTTGCTGCGAGGCTTCCGTGGCGGCGCGAGCCGTCGTGGTCGTCCTCTTCGGCCGCCATTCAACGCTCAGCTCAGAACTGGCACGGACTAGGGGAATCCGACTGTCTAATTAAAACAAAGCATTGCGATGGCCCTCGCGGGTGTTGACGCAATGTGATTTCTGCCCAGTGCTCTGAATGTCAACGTGAAGAAATTCAAGCAAGCGCGGGTAAACGGTTTACTACTTGCCGTTTACCCATAAAGCGGCCACAACCGCGCGCTGATCCCGGATCCCCGGTGCAAAGGAGCCGGCTGGTCGCATTTAAAGTAGCAGCGAGCAAGGCCCGTAGCGGGGCTCTCGCGCCGGTTACTCGTCAAACGTGTGCTGCAGGCACGACACGAGAACTGTTTTTACAGGTCTGGTATCAGTCAACCATGTACTGACTACCTTGAAAGCGGCCGGAATCTGCCACGTGATTACGGGTATCCGGTTACAAAGCGGGCAGCCCGATCGCATATATTGAGCATGCACAACATCGCGTGCACATGGTAGCAGGTGTTTACACTTGCGACGGTTACTCGTCAAACGCGTGCTTGCACAACACGAGGACTGAGGGGGGCAAGTGCCCACACTGGGCGGCTGACCAGTGTCTTGCCCATTTGGTGTCGGACTCTCAGGGGTAGTGGGAGTAGCGGAGGACACGGATCTCTGTTGAGAAATTTATGCGACGCTATGCCTTTAAGAGGGGGACTATAGGTCACCCCAACCTCGCTCTCTCAATCGTTGTCGACACGGCGGCAACAGAGGAGCGAGGTGCCTTGCTACCTGAGGACCATCGCAGGTACAATTAGAGTCAAGAAAAGTTCGGCGGCGAAACCGCGCCCTCTCTTAGCGAAGTCTTCGCCTTACCGGGTGTATGTAATCTGTTAAGGTATGTGCATTGTAATGGGCAAATCCACGGTGCGAAGACCCCGAGTGTATTAGTGGAAGGGGAGTAGTCAGCCGTTGAACCGCGGCGACACCCTGGTGGGTTACTGGGGGGCTAACCGCCCCCCAGGCCCCCGGTGCGGTCGTAACTATGACTCTCTTAAAGTTAGCCAAATGCCTCGTCATCTAATTAGTGACGCGCATGAATGGATTAACGAGATTCCCACTGTCCCTATCTACTCATCTCCATCCGTTCGTCTCTATTGTTCTTCGGTGCAGTAGAGAGGAACAGGGGTTGTCAATACTCGCCCACCGGGCCCTGCGCTTCTGAGGTCTTTGGCCCAGCGGCGACGGAACCGGTGGTTACTAATCTTTTCTTTTCTTTTCAGGTCTCCCCATACCTTTAGGAAAGCCACCCCTCTCTCTCTCTCTCTTTATCACCCCTCTTTAACAATACTTACTAACACTACTAACACTCATCACTCTTCTTTCTCTTTTTCGTCCCTCTACTCTCTTTCCCTCCTGAGCTAAAAGCTCTCACCTCAACCCCTTTTTCACTCCTTTTCGTACTATCTCTTTTGCTATCGCTTTTCTATCTCTATACTCTTTTCTCATTTACTTGCATAAAACAGCATGCAACGCTACGAGTCGGTGCCAGCATTGCTGGCCGAATGGCTCTAATGTAGCAACACACACACACATACACTCTCTCACACACTTACATTCTCTCTCTCTCCCTTTTCTTTCTCTCTTTTTCTTCCTTCTTTATTCCTTTCCTCTATTTCCTTAAACAGCATGTATCGCTACGAGTCGGTGTCAGCATTGCTGACCAAATGGCTCTTACGTAGCAACACACACACACACACGTTCTGTTTTTCTATCTCCTCTTTCTCCCCCTATTCTTTCTTTCTTTACTCCACTCCAATTAACAACTCTCACTAACAACTTCATTACTAACACTTTCATTGATCTGTCTACTCTGTCGCTTTTACCAATCCCTTAATACAGCATAGCTACGAGTCGGTGTCAGATTGACCAAATGGCTCTTATGTAGCGAGCGCACCTAGAAGCGTTGGTGGAACGTGTCTGTGGCCTTGTGGGCAACGCACTTTTAAGAAGTGGGGAGCCTGCAGTGGCTAGGGTCACGTTCCCGTACTCGGCTTTCCTATCCCCTCTACATCCAATCTCCCGGCAGCCCAACCCCATCCGTTTGTCTCTGTTGTGCCTCGGTACAGTGGAGAGAGACAGGGGCTGTTGTACTCACCCACCGGGCCCTGCGCTTCTGAGGTCTCAGACCCAGCGGCGACGGAACCGGGGGTTACTAATACTTTTCTCTTTTCAGGCTTCCATCCTTTGTCGTCGTTTTTCATTATTATCGCCCGGTCGTTTATTTCCAACTCGTCCGTTGTGGTAGGAAAATCGACGCATTAGAAATAGATAGATAGGTAGGCGTTTCCTCCTAATGGCGCCCGTCTTAAGGCTAAGGTCAAGGATCGTGCCGATAGTCTGAATGGCCGCGAAGACGAAAAAATCGCGGTCGCTAGCGGTCCACCACCTCGGGGTACCTGCTGTCCCCCCGTTGTATATAGGCTTGGCGGCGTAATGGTGGCTCTGCGCTGCTCGACTTCTTTTCCACCGTACTCGTGGGAACAAAAATGATGAATAATTTTCTAAAAATTTTGGTGAGGAGGAGTGCCCGCCTGGCAGATCGCTTCCCGCCAGGTGCAGCTGCTATTAGGGAGGCAAGGGACGTGCCTGTCGTCGAGTCGCGAGTACGCTCGTGCGCGCGCTTGGAGACAGCCTCCGCTTCCTCGAGAGCGCCTCACCAAGCTGTGCCCGAGCGATTCCGCGACGTAAAACGACTTTGCGCACAGCCCCAAGGTTGCGGCCTTCGCGCCGTTCGAGTTTTGTTAACGCGATGCGATAGTAGGAACAGCTTAATAAGGTCTTCACCGGCAATCATCGACCGGGAAGAAGAAATTAGGAATAGGGAATCTAGCACAAGATTAGTATCCGCGATTAGACCCGCGATTAGTTCCGCGAATAGTTCCGCGAAAAACCCCGCCGTAGAAAATAAGATTAGATACGCGAATGTTTCCCAATTAGAACCCCATAGTGTATGTGATCCGGGTTCCTCTTCGCAGCCGCAGCAACAAGCTCCGGCAAGTAGCGTCCCCTTTTCCTCATTTGCGTCCACGGGAGTGAGGATACTGCAGCTGAACATGAGGCGTTCAGCTGTAGTTACGGGTGAGGTGCGTCAGCTTGTCGCCGAAAAGCGACTTGACGTCCTGTTATTGCAGGAGTTGCACGTCAAGAAGCATGGCAAGAGCCACACCTTCGTTGGCTTAGGGAAGAATATGAGGGTAGCTGCTGTATGCTCAGAACGCCCCTGGGCTGCAGTGGCAGTCTGTAACCCTCAATTCCAAATGGTGTTTGTCTCGCAGCTTAGCACGACACATTGCGTCTGTGTGGAAGTGCAGGCTCCCAATTTTTCTTTCTACGTCGCATCGTGCTACTTCCAGTACAGCGACGAGATAGAGAAATACCTCAGACACCTCGAAGTGGTGCTTCATTCGCTGAGGGGGAAGAGATTGTTAGTGGCAGTAGACGCCAATGCTCGGTCGTCACTCTGGGGTCTCCAAGAGACAGACGAAAGAGGTGCGAAATTTGAAGACCTCATCCGAGCATATGGAGTAAACGTGGTGAATGATGTCGGACAGGGACCCACCTTTTGGACGGCAAGAGGTTCGTCTTTCATCGATGTAACCTTGACGTCGTCCTCCATGAACAAATTCATCAATGATTGGAAGGTGAGGCCCGACTGGACGACCAGCGACCACAACGCAGTCGACATCAGATTGAGGGTGCCAAAGGGGTCAGGTGGAGATCGGGGTGCCGCGAACATGAGGTTTGACACTCGTCGGGCTGATTGGGAGCGGTTCTCCGAGAGCTTGACTAATCTTTCAAGATCGAGACTGGAGGTCCTCGATGTCCGTTCTGCGAATAGAGTAGATGAGATGGCGGAGACGTTGGCAGCGGTACTCACCGAAGCCTGTTCCGCGTCGATGCCAAGAAAAAGACGATTTAGGAAGTCCAACCCGTGGTGGACGGTCGAATTAACTATACTCAAAAAGGGAGTATACAGAAAGAGGCGTGCACTCCAGAGAGGGCGGGACAAGCCCACTTACCTTTCTCTGAAGTTGGAATACCGCTCTTCTTTGCGGAAATACGGCAGAGAGGTGAGGAAGGCGAAGCTTGCGAGCTGGCGGAAGTTTGTCACATCGCACGGTAACTCGGAGCCCTGGGGATTCGTATATAAACTCCAGGCGAGAAAACTCCAAGTTGAGGGGGTGCTCAGCACACTCCGGTGTGGCGAATATTCCACGAAGACTTTAGAGGAGACCGCCGGCTACCTCCTAGACGTGCACACTCCGGATGACCGGGAACAGGATGACACGTTCGAACAACGTGAAATTCGTCTCGCTTCGAAAGTTTCCCCCGACACGGTCGACGCCTCATTCTTCACGGCGGCAGAAATGGCTGTAGCGGTGAAAACTTTTAAAAATAATAAGGCTCCAGGAATGGACCTTATTGAGGTTGCGGTTTTGAAAGCCGCTTGTAGGATAATTCCCGGTCAGTTTCTTAGATTATTTAACGGATGCCTTCAGTGGGGCGTCTTTCCCTCAATCTGGAAGGAGGGCTCGCTTCGAGTCCTTCTGAAGGGTGAGGACAAGGACGAGAAGGATCCGAAATCCTATAGACCCATCTGTCTCCTCTCCGTAGTAGGAAAACTTTTCGAGAAACTTCTCAAAACCCGCCTCATGGACGCGTCACTGGCACCGGGTAGGGTCTCCGATCGACAGTTCGGTTTCATGCCCGGAAGGTCGACGGAGGATGCTGTTGTGGAGATGCGGCGTATGGTTTCTGCCTCTGAAAAGAGGTACGCCGTCGCGCTTCTCTTCGACATCTCCGGGGCTTTTGACAACGTCTGGTGGCCTCTTGTACTAGCTAGTTTAAAAGAACGGAATTGCCCGCGGAACGTCTTCGAAGTCCTCCGGAGTTATTTCGAAAATCGGACAGTAAAAATCGCGTTCGGTGCTACAGAGGTGTCCAAGCGGGCCGCGAGGGGGTGCCCACAAGGTTCCGTCCTCGGTCCGACTTGTTGGAACCTCATGTTCGACGGCCTTCTGCGGCTCCTAGAAGGCTTGGTCGAAAATCGGTTTGCCGCGTACGCGGATGATCTCGTTGTCGTTATAAACGGGGATTCGCGAAACGAAATCGAATCTGAAGGCCAACGGGTGGTCAACGCGATCGTAAATTGGTGCGAGTCCGCGAAGCTTCAGATCTCCGAACGCAAGACTGAAGCTATAATATTAAAAAGCGCCGCGATAAATAGAAACCATATAGGCAGACGGGGAGGAGCACGTCCGGATAGGAAGCGTAGAAACAATAAAAAGATCGCGACTCTCGAAAGTAGGCCACCTATAATAAAAATCAAAAACACGAAGATAGGGTTTAAACAGACCGTCAAATATCTTGGCGTTTATATAGATAAATTCCTTAAAGTTAGAACGCATTGCCAATATTTGAAAAACAAAGTCGGGATACTCTTCCAAAAGCTAGGTGCGTTAGCGAGAGCCAACTGGGGCCTAAGATTTAGGGCACTATCCGCAATTTACCGGGGAGTGTTCGCACCGACGGTGGCTTATGCGGCCGCGGGGTGGGCAGACCTGTG
>NW_027223403.1:0-56658 GCF_030449975.1 Polyergus mexicanus
ATACAATAATATTCTATTACAAAATTAAAAGATTTTTAAAATGATTTACTTGAAATTTTCACATATCCTTTTATTTCCACAAATTCTCCTTTCTCGAAATCATCATTAACTTCGTAATCAGAAATTTGAATTTCTAATTTGTAATGACCATCCGTAATGGATCCAGTACTACTACTTTTAAAATTGTTTGAGAAAGTATTAAACGTATTAAATTAAAAGTATTAAATTAGTATTAGATGTTTTAATAAATCCTCATACAACTGAAAAATATTTTATTTAAAAGTATTTATATTAAGAAAATGTAATAGAAGAGAACATATACATAAATATAAGAACATACTATATGTATGAGGCACCCTGTATATATAAATATTAAAAGAAAAGACATTAATAATAAAATTACTTACAAACACATGAATTCAAGCAATCCGAAAGATTTGATAGTTCTATTAATTTGGGTTGAACTATGTGAATTATCTTTTTAAGATCAAAAGAACCCAAATTATTAATAATAGTATTTGAACAAATAATAAGTTTGTAAGGAAGAGTTCCTTGATTAAACTCCAGTAATTTCGTTTTTTAGCTTTGACTCCATCAACATGAATAATCTGTAATGTACATCAAATATTAGATTAAAATAACATATATAATAATTATTATTATTGTATATTAAGTTATATAAGAATAAAAAGTATATTTAAGTAATCAAAATAAATAATAATTCAAAGTAAATAATAATATATAAATATTAATAGCTGCGTCAGAGATAAATAAGATTTTCTTAAAAATTATTAATTACTCGATTTGGTTTTATGTGATGCTGAATCCGCTCGCGATTTCAGCATTCTATACTACTACTTGAATGCGGTGACGACTATTATTGTTTAAAATAAATTTTAGCAAACGATAATGTTGGGCTTTGCCAACAATTTTCGGACCCTCAATCTCATCAATGAAACCAATAACCTCTCTAAAAAAATTTTAAAACTTAAAAATACATCGTTTTCTTACTTTTCAGAATATATTAAGGAATTTAAATATATATATATATTTATTTAAATTCCTTAATATTCTGAATTTAAATATATATATATATATATATATATATATATATATATATATATTTAAATTCCTTGCGACCGCATATATTATATATATATTTAAATTCCTTGAGACCGCATATATTATATATATATATATATATATATAATAATTGTACATAAAATATTTCGGCAACGACTTTTCAATAACATGTCAGCCTTGGTGACGTAAACATTGGCGCGCTATTGTTTACGTATCATGATTTTGTTATTACTCATACAGCGACACTTGAATAAGAACTATAGTGGGGTGGGACGCTCCGTCGACATCAAATTCCTTTCTTATGTGTTATCATTCACACGACGACATCCGTGCAGTAAAGTAGCAGTGCGAAACGTTCAAATCTTCGTCAAATTCCTTTCCTAAACGGGATCGTGACAAGTATCAAGGAAAATAAATTGATTTTGTCGCCCCCTTTGCTCGAAGTAATCGGTGAATTCCCGACTTGTCGACTCGAAGTGTGATTCTCACGTGAAGCGAGGTTCGATCGTGCCGAAATTCGAAAGTGCGGGAGTGTCGTTCAAAGTATCGCGCGTACAAGTGCGGAAATAATCTTTTAATAAAAATGCGGGAGTGCCGTTTAAGTATCGCGTGTGTAAATCAACCTGACAATGAGAGGAGGAGGAGGCCTAGGAGAGGCATCGGGCATCGGTGGAGCAACCCTGTGGTAAGTAAATTGTTATTTGTATATTAATTACTTATTAATTGCAATTTAAATTAAGCAATTAATCGCGTAATTTGATTCTTTATTTGTATGATTTAAACAATAGAAAATTAAAGAAACAGATTTTTGTATGAAAGCTATAATCTTGTAAAATTTTATACTTTTAGATTATAACTTTTATATGAAATTATTAGAGTTATGAATAATGTTTCTTTCTTTTTTTCAAAATTTATAAAATTATTTTATTAATCGATCTGTTTATTATTATATGCATTGAATATAAAATTCAATGCGTACAATAAATTTTTAAAAATATTAATTACTTTGAGCGTTGCTACAATCTGAATTTTTTATTTGTATGCTACAGATCAATGTAACAACCTCCTAACAACCTGAGAGGAGGAGGAGGCCTAGGAGAGGCATCCTGCGCCAGCGGAGCAACCCTAGGGTGAGTATTTATTATTTGTATATTAGTTGTTGAAAACCGCGTACGCGCATTATAATTACATCTTTTTATTTGAATAAATTAAAGAAAAAAAAATTAAAACGAAAGACTTTTACATAAATTCTATAAAAATTTCTATATGAAGAAAAATCTTTTTATCATCTATAAAGAGCTTCTTACAATTACCATTGTATGCGTTAAATATTGTATAAAATATTCCGTATGAAATATTAATTATATTGTAAATGCTGCTATAATTTGAGTTTTATATTTGTATGTTACAGACAACGTAACCTCAAGACCAACAACTCCGCTGTTGCGCATCAGTGCCGGTGAGTGATGAACTTAATTTTATTTTGAGGTAACGGATTCGTAGATATCGTAGATATAAATATAGATTGTAGATTATAAATAGATCCGTTGCCTTAAAATTGATGGGCTAGAAGAGATATATAGATTAAATTATATAACTTTTAATAGATTTTTTAATATGTATTGAAACATATTAAAGTATTAATTTATAATATTATAATTTCTCTACAATAAAGTTGTTCATTATTAGTATTAAAGCGTGTAATGTAATATTCTTGAGAAGTTATTGCGTGAAATAAAATATAATCAGAAATTTATACCATGACTGGCTCCAGTGGGCAGTATACGCGCTTTTAGGTTCGTATATACTTTTTGATTATTATAATTAAAATGACATCAAATACAATATAATTGGAATAATTTTTACTTATTGTTAGATAAGAAAAAAAAATTTTTATCTAATTTTTACATTTATATCTAACTGAAATTTACCCGAATAATGTTGCATTTGTCATTTTATTCGCAAAAATTTTATTAATAAATTAAAATTATTTCAAAAATATAAGAAATATATCTAGTTTAAAAATATAGGAAATATATATTAAATAAGAGCACTTTGTTTGACATTATAATAAATTTATATAAAATAGTTTTTAATGTGTATCGGTGCGCACTAATGCATCCAAATAATGAATTCATAAATATAAAAATTAATTATCAATTAGAAAAAGCATCTTATATAAAAAATTGCAGGCTTCTCTTCGCTTACAATAATTTTAGTACCTATTATGAGAATAACTACGATTTAAAAAATTTGAATATGGCGCCTTTTAAAGCGTGTAATGTAATATTGTTGAAAAGTTGTTGCGGGAAAGAAAATATAATCAGAAATTTATATCGCGCTATGACTGATTTCAGTGGACGGTATACGCGCTTTTAAGTTCGTATATATTTTTTGAGATCGCATCGTTTTTTTTTAGAAAGATCCAAAATTGATACAAGACATAAAATATAGTTTTCGGCCTTGGCGGCGTAAACATTTCTTAAATTTCTTTTTCGAGTTGTTAGTTAGGCCACTGATTTCTTCGACGGATACGAAAGGGATCGGAAACGAAGCCGAGATTATTAGGAATTAAAAAATTTCCAAATCCACCAATTATAAATGGTATTACTATAAAAAAAATTATAATGAAAGCGTGATTAGTAACTATTGAATTATAAATTTGATCATTATTAATTAATGAATTTGAACATCCTAATTCTAAACGAATAATTATTCTTATAGATGATCCAATTATTCCTGCTTAGATTGAAAATAAAAAATATAAAATTCCGATGTCTTTGTGGTTTGTAGAGTATAGTCATTTATTCATAATTTAATAATTATTTAATAATAATTAATTAAAAATAAGTATTATGTCTGAATTAAAGTAATAAATTGTAAATTTATTTATGAAAATAAATGTTTTCTAATACTAGTGAATTATTTTATAGTTTAGATAAAATATTAAATTGCAAATTTAAAGAAATTTTTAAAATATAAATTAAAATATAAATATAAATTAAAATATAAGAATTATAAAATATATTATATATTAAACTTTGAAGGTTTAAAGTTTTATTAACTTAAAATCTTAAGATAACTTATATAAATAAAATTATTAAAGATATAATCATTCTAAAGTATATTAATAATGGTAATTTTTTAAAATTAATAAAATTAAATTTAAAATAATAAATATTATTAAAAAGTTTAGACTTAAAAATAAATAAAAATATAGTTATATTTATTAAATTAATATAAATATAAATTAAAATAAAAGAATTAATAAGTATTAATATAAAAATTAAATATAAGTTTGAATTTATAATAAAAATAAAAATTCTTAGTCATTTAAAGAAAAAGAAAGAAAATGGAGGGATTCTAGATAGATTTAAGGATAATATTAGGCATATTAAGTTAAAATTAATTTGAGAATAATTGTTAAAAAAAAAATTAGAAGATAATTTAAAATGAGAAAAGATAAGACAAATAATAAATAAGATTAGGCTGTAAATAAATATATAAATTAATCATAATAAATATTTTATAAAAATTAATATTAATATTCATCTGGTTTGGTTGATTGATGAATATGTTAATAATATTTTAAAATTAAATAAATTAATTATTTTAATGACAGAAATATACGAAGATGAGAGAATTAGAAAATACATAAGTCAATTATTAATTTCAATAATTGAAAATATATAAAATGGAGTAATTTTTTGAATAGTTAATAAAATAAATAATGTATTTCAGGGTATATTTAGAGATATTAGAGGTATTCATAAATGGAAAGGTGGGATTCTTAATTTTAATATTAAAGATATAATAAAATTTAAAATAAAAAAGTTATAATTATTAAAAAATAAATTATTAATTATTAATGAAAAAATTAACATTAAAGATGCTATAACTTGAATAATATAATATAAAAAGATAATTTTTTTATTAATTAATTTTATACATAAATAACAAATAAATAAAAAATTATTGATTTCTATAAAAAATCATATTATAAATAAATCAGAAAAAAATAAAGGAATTAAAGCAAAATTAAATAAATTAAAAATAATAAAAAATTTATTAAATAAATTGAAAAAAAAATAAAAATAAATATTATAATCTAATTAATTTTATTAATTAAAAATTATATTTTATATTTATTTATAATTATAGATTAATGAATAATTAATTCATTAATATAAAAAATAAATTAATTTATATTTTAATGTAAGATGCATAAAAATTTTTGAAATTTTTTGTAATAGTTTAATTCTATTGAATATAATTATATGTGTATAAATAATAATAATAATAATTTAATTTAATGAAAATATTTAATTAAAATATATAATTTATTCTATCAAAATAATCCTTTTTCAGGCATATCATTTATTTATATTATTATAGAAAATAAGAGATATTAATCTATAATTAGGGTATGAACCTTTTTTTTTTTTGTGACGGAGGGGAAATGCTTTTACGCATACCCCGCCTCGAACCCCATCGAGGCGGGGTATGCGTAAAAGCATTTCCCCTCCGTCACAAAAAAAAAGGTAAAATAAATGTAATATTATTATTATTGAGATAATAAATGGTAAAATAAAATGTAGGGAGTAAAATCGATTAAGAGTAGCATTATTAATTGAAAATCCCCCTCAAATCCATTGGACTACTGAATTTCCAATGTAAGGAATTGTAGATATTAAATTAGTAATTACTGTGGCCCCTCAAAATGATATTTGTCCCCATGGTAGAACATATCCTAGGAAAGCAGTAGCCATAGATATGAGATAAATTCTCACTCCAATTAATCAAGTGTTGGTTAATTTATATGATATATAATAAATATTTCGTCTAATATGTATATATATACAAATAAAAAATAATGAGGCACCATTAATATGAATATTATGAATTAATCAGCCTAATTTAACATTTTGAATAATGTGAATAATTCTAAAAAAAGCCATATTTGTATTTGGACAGTAATGAATTGATAGTATAAATCCGCTTGTGATTTGAATTAATAAAAATATTCCTAATAAGGATCCAAAATTTCATCAATAAGAAATATTTACTGGGGAGGGGAGATTTATTAACGATATTTTTAAAAAATTTATTAAATTTTTATTCATATATTAATTATAATTAGTTAATTTTACGCATAGAAATTGATTTTAATGAACAGATTTTAATAATAGAAAATAGGGTAATTAGTAAGTAAAATATTGATCTAATAGTCAAATTATTTAATGGATATTCGTATAAATATAAAATATTTTGAAAGTTTATTTCATTAAATTTTATTATATAATTAGATTCTAAGAAATTATATTTTTTAATTAATGAATAAATAAAATTTAATTTATAGTTTAATAGTCAAAAAATCATAGAATTAAATAAGTAATATATTATAATAAATTTATTAATTTTAAAATTAGTTTGTTCATTAGAAATTAATCTTGAAAAATATATAAAAAAATTATTAATCCCCTAATTATAATTAAAAATAATATAATTGAATATAAATAATTATATTTTCATAGGGATATATGTAAGCAAATAATTAATCTGTAAATTAAAGTAGTAATAATGATTATAATAGGGTGAATAATTATAATATTTATGGATAAAATTAGTAAAATTCTAAATATTATGATTATAAAAAAAAAATTAATTATAAATAATTCTTTGTTCATAATAAATTTTAAGATATATTTTATTATTCAGAAAATAGTGTAATAAGAATATTAATTTTGGAGATTAGTGGTATAATTTTAAATTATTTTTTTGAATATTTTTATAAACTAACAATTTTTGGTTTAAATATTTTTAATTTACAAAATTAATGTTTTTAATAAACTATATAAGTATTACTTATTAATAAAGTAGGGGAGGAGGGAAAGTTGGTTTATTTTATTAATTTATTAATAATATTTCAATTAATTGATTATTAAATTAATATTGATATTTTAATTTATAGATATATATATATAATTATTTTATTTATATTAATTTTTATATATAAATTTATGTTGGTGGTTTTAATAGTAGTAGAGTTAATAATTTTGAATTTATCATTAATAATAATTATTATTTTTAAATTGTTAAATTTAGAAGTTTTTATAATTTAATATTTAGTTTTTAGAGTTTGTGAGGGAGTTTTAGGATTAGCTTTATTAGTTTTAATTGTTCGGTTTCATGGTAATGAATTATATTATATGTTTAATATAAAAAAATTTTAAATTTATATATATATATATATATAGTATGATAAAATTTTTATTTACAATAATATTTATGTTTATAATAATTATAAAAAATACGAAAATTATATTTTATTATAATATTTGTTTTCTTATAAGATTTTTTTTTTATTTAATTATATATATAAAGATATAATTTGAATTAAAGTAGGATTATTATTTGGTCATGATTTTTTTTCATTTTATATGCTAATATTAAGTATATGAATTTTAGGTTTAATATTTATAGTTATTCAGAGAGAAGATAGAATTTTTAATAAAATTTATTTAAAAAAATTGTTAATATTTATATTTATAATAATAATTTTATTAATGTTTTTTTCAAGAATAAATTTAATTGTATTTTATTTAATGTTTGAATTAAGATTAATTCCTACTTTTATTATAATTATATATTGAGGGATAAATTTTGAACGTTTAAAGGCTTTTTATTATTTACTGATATATACAATATTTATTTCATTACCTTTATTAGTTTATATTATAAAATTATTAAAATTAAATGGTTCATTAGATATAAATTTATTGATTATATTTATAAATTTTAATATTAATTTTTTAGATTATATAATTTTATTTATAGCATTTTTTATTAAGTTACCGATTTATATATTTCATATTTGACTCCCAAAAGCTCATGTTGAGGCTCCGGTTTATGGGTCTATAATTTTAGCATCTGTATTATTGAAATTAGGTAGGTATGGAATCTTACGATTTATGGAAATATTTTTTAAATACAGAATTGAATTTAATTATTTAATCATTAGGGTAGGAGGTGTGGGTGGGCGCGTAGTCTGGAGCAGGCGGTTGCTATCGATCGGATAGCCGCCTGCTCCGGCAACCTGAACGGTGTCCAAACGAACGGTGGGCAAATGAACGGTGTCCAAACGAACGGTGGGCAAATGAACGGTGTCCAAACGAACAGTGGGCAAATAACGGTGTCCAAACGAACGGTATCCAAATGAACGGTGCGCATCTTTCTGTGTCCAAACGAACGGTGTCCAAATGAACAGTGTCCAATTGAGCGGTGTCCAAGTAAACGATGCGTATTTTCTTATGTGTCCAAAAGCTACTGTATCCAAAATTACTGTGTCCAAATGCACTGTGTCCAATTGAACCGTGTGCACAATCTCGTGTCCATTTGTAACGTGTCCATTTGCACCGTGTCCAATTGTACTGTGTCCAAGTGAAGGCCACTCGTTGGCGAACCGCCTCGTCCAACACCTGTCCCGAGGTGATATGGACCTCCACCGAGACCAATATGGGTTCCGCGGGGGGCAATCGACCGTGGACGCAATCCTGCGTGTACGGTCCCTCGCGGAATCCATTATGAAGGAGGGCAGGGTGGTGATTGCGGTGTCACTTGACATCCGCAACGCATTCAACACCCTGCCCTGGAGTAGGGTGGGGGAGGCCGCTAACACCTTTGGCCTCCCTCCCTACATGGTGGAGGTCCTTAGGAGTTATTTCCGGGACAGGTGGCTGGAGTACCCTGATAACGGGGTACTCCTGCGCAGAAGGGACGTGTACTGCGGGGTTCCACAGGGGTCAGTGTTGGGCCCCACTCTGTGGAATCTCGCGTACAACAGACTGCTGGGCATTGCTCTCCCCCCCCCGGCTGCAGGGTCGTCTGCTATGCAGACGGCACTCTGCTATTGGCTGGGGGGATGCGGTATACACCGCCAACGTTGGGGTAGCGTGCGCTGTCCGCGCTATCCGTGGCATGGGCCTGCAGGTAGCGCCTCACAAAACCGAGGCGCTATTCATGCATAGGGGGAGGCGTAGGACCTCCCCCCCCGAGGCCTATGTCACGGTGGATGACATCTCCGTCCGGGTGGGAGACCAATTGAAGTACCTCGGTCTCTACCTGGACGCGACTTGGAGCTTTGGCGAGCACTTTAGGTGCCTGGCCCCCAGAGCGGAGTCGGTGGCAATTAGCCTTAGCCGACTCCTGCCCAATCTTGGGGGCCCGGATGGCCGGGTGCGTCGCCTCTATGCGAACACCATCCTGGCGGTGGCCCTTTATGGGTCACCGATGTGGGCGGACGCCCTGATGGCCGGAAAGCGCAGCAAAATGCTGCTGCGCCGCGTCTTTCGGAGGGTGGCCATCAGGGTCGTCCGCGGGTATAGGACGGTGTCGCACACGGCGGCCACATTATTGGCAGAAACGCCGCCCGTCGAGCTCTACGCCGATATGTACGCCTTTGTGTACAGGCGTACGCGGGAGCTCGGCGGGTTAGGTGTGGCATTGACCCCAAGGGTCAAGGCTGCCGTGAGGCTCCAAGCCCGGCGACGCGCTCTGGAGAGGTGAGACGAGCACCTCTTCGACCCCCGTGACAACACGGGGAGGCGCGTCGTCGAGGCCATCCGCCCTCACTTGATCAAATGGGTCACGAGGGCGGATGGCGAGATGTCATACCGTGCGACACAGGTGTTTACAGGCCATGGATGCTTTGGCTCATACCTGTGTCGCATCGGGAAAGAGGACAGCGCGCGCTGCCACCATTGCGGCGCGGACGAGGACACGGCGCAGCACACGCTGGAGGTGTGCCCAGCGTGGGCGGAAGAGCGCCGTGTCCTCGTCCAAATAATAGGGGGGGATATTGGCTTCTCGCTCTCGAGCATCGTCGGTGCTATGCTCGAGAGCGGGGAGTCCTGGAGGGCGGTCTCCTCCTTCTGCGAGGCAGTAATGCTGCAGAAGGAGGAGGCCGAGAGAGAGCGAGAGCGGCTCCCCGGCGGACGCCGGGGAGCTCGCGACCGAGGAGGGACAGCCGTGTGATCTGGGGGGGGGGAACGCGGGGAGGGCCCATTACGGGCAGGACCCGCGGACCCCCTGCACCCCCTGGTCAGAGGGGTGCGGCACGTCATCGCCGCGCCCCACGGACCTCCCGGGGTGGGTCGACGGGGGCCGGGGCCACATTGGCCCAGGGCGGTCCCGGAAACCCGCCCCAGACAGGGGGGGCGCGCGGGGGGAGAAGGTCGGGCCACGATCGGGTCCGGCCCCATCGAAGACCTCCTGCGCCGGCGCAGGGCCCCGGCGAACTCGGGGGACGTCCGCTGACTCGTCGCGGACGTCTCTCGCGGGGTCGGGCCCGGTGGTCGGAGCCGAGGTGGGGTACCTGGGCCCGACCACGCCCCCCCCCCCGGGACTAACACCGGGAGGGAGGCGAGAGGGGCGGTGGTCCCCCCCTCGCCTAGTTAGGCCGACAATGCCCACGTCTTAATGTGGGCACTGGGGGAGAGCTCAACCGCGCTCCCCCAGGGGGCAAGGCTTGTGGGCGGGGGGCCTCTCTGAAGTAGTGCATATGCCAGTTTCCAGAGAGGCCCCCAGAAACGCCCGAGAAGACCACCCGGAGGGGTTTTAGTGAGTAGTCTCCGGCCGTTTGTTTAGGCCGGTGTGAGTCCCACATAACCCCGCCTCGAACCCCATCGAGGCGGGGTATGCGTAAAAGCATTTCCCCTCCGTTACAAAAAAAAAGGAGGTGTGGGTGGATTATTAGTTAGATTAATTTGTTTAATTCAAATTGATATAAAAAGTCTTGTTGCCTATTCATCAGTCGTTCATATAAATATTTTAATATGTTCAATGTTAAGTTTAATAAAAATAGGTCTTATTAGTTCATATATTTTAATAATTTCTCATGGTTTGTGTTCATCTGGGTTATTTTTTATATCAAATTTATATTATGAACGGTCTCATAGGCGATTAATATTTTTTAATAAAGGAATATTAAATATTTTGCCTTCATTAAGGGCTTTGTGATTTTTTTTATGTTCAGCAAATTTTTCTTTTCCATTTTCATTAAATTTTATTAGAGAGATCTGTATAATTAGAGTTTTAGTTGGTTGAGATTTATGTATAATAGTTTATTTGATAATTATTTGTTTTTTTAGAAGTTCTTATTCATTATATTTATATTCTTATATTCAGCATGGATATATTTATTCTGAAAATAAATTTATAGGAATTTATTTAAAAGATTATTTAATTTTATTAATTCATATTAGACCATTAATTTTATTGATTTTTAATTTAAATTTAATATATTAATTTATTTAAGTAGTTTATAAATATATAAAATATTAATTTGTGGAATTAAAGAAATTTTTTTTATCTTAAATAATTAATAATTTAATAATTTATGCATTTTTTATATTTAAAATATTTATTTTGTTATTTTATTTAGGATTTTATTTTTATTTTATGGATTTGGGTATTATGATAGAATGAATATTACTTAATTTTAATTCAATTAATATAGAATTTTATATAATATTTGATTGATTATCTTGTTTATTTATTAGGGTAGTAATATTGATTTCTTCAATAATTATATTGTATAGAATAATTTATATAAAAGAAGAGATTTATATTGATCGGTTTATTAAATTATTAATTTTATTTATTTTATCAATAGTTATAATAATTATTAGACCGAATTTGATTAGAATTTTATTTGGGTGGGATGGTTTAGGGCTTATTTCATATTGTTTAGTAATTTTTTATCAAAATTATGTCTTATAATTCAGGGATAGTCACAGTTTTATGTAATCGAATTGGTGATATTGGCTTATTAATAGCAATTTGTGCAAGAAAGAAGTGGACGTGGGCGAGCGAAGCCCTGCGTGATCGCGTTTGCACTTCGCGCGCAATGGTGCTTCCCGCGAGCGGCGGATATGTCTTGAATACCGCGAGCGACGGTGTAAGCGGCGCGATTCCGCGAGCGACGGAATAAGCAGCGCGTTTTGATTACGCGAGATTAATCGCGAGCGACGAAAAACCTCCTTTATTACGGTCGAAAACTTCGCGTTTCGTAAGCGCGGGTACGAACAGGAAAAGCGAGCGACTTTTTTCTCACGAGAGTTTAGACGATATAATAACACACTGTCACGGATGGAGTTCACGATCGAGTGCGCGCGGCAGTTCCCCGAGAGAGCTTATATACAACCGTTCTTTTGCTGCTTCTAGAATGTTCTATGTGTTTTTCGCGCAAGATCGAGCCGGTGATTGTTTTCGATGACTCGGGAAATTAGAACTTGTTATTCGCACTTGTTTGTGATTTTGGCTCTCTCGGGTGACCGCCGCGCGGCCCGCTTTGCACGGCACGAGCAATGCCACGGGCCTAGCGTGATTTGCTGAGCGCCGCTGGTAACGCGTGATTTGATTCGCGGCGAGCCGTGCGCTGCGCGAGATGGCCGCTGACGCGCCAATTTTCGAGCGCTCTCGTTGGAGACGCTCAATCTCAAACACAATTAGTTTAATATATATTTATGGAAGATGGAATGTTTATTTTATGAGCAGATCTAATAAATTTATTTTGATGATGATTTTTTTGGCATTGATTACTAAGAGCGCTCAAATTCCTTTTTCAGTTTGGTTACCTTTGGCTATAGCTGCCCCTACACCTGTTTCTGCTTTAGTTCATTCTTCGACATTAGTAACTGCAGGTGTATATTTATTAATTCGGTTTAATAAAATTTTTATAAATAGAATGTTTGATAAGATTCTATTATATATGTCAATTTTTACTATATTTATGTCTGAGATAATAGCAAATTTTGAGAATGATTTAAAAAAGATTATTGCTTTATCAACTTTAAGACAGTTAGGTTTTATAATGATAATTCTGAGTTTGGGGTTAAATTATTTATCATTTTATTATTTGTTAACTCATGCAATTTTTAAATCATTATTATTTATATGTGCTGGGATTATGATTCATTTAATGAATAATAATCAAGATATTCGATTTTGCGGTAATATAAATGAATATATTCCTTTTACTATATTGAGTTTTTATGTTTCAGTAATATCTTTAAGAGGATTTCCATTTATAGCAGGATTTTATTCTAAGGATTTGATTATAGAATCTATTTATTTAATAAATATTAATATTTTTTTATTGTTGATGGTAGTACTATCTATTTCCTTGACGATTTCTTATTCTTGTCGGTTATTTTATTATATTTATTTTAATGAAAATATCAGAATATGTAGGTTTTATAATTATAAAGAGAGAAAGTTAATAAATTTTTCTATAATTATTTTAATAATTTTGAGATTAGCAAGTGGATCAATATTAAATTGAATATTTTTTTTGGATAGATTTTTTGTATTATTGAAAATTAATATTAAATTAATTACTATTTTTATATTATTATTAGGAATTTTATTGAGGAATTTAGTATATTTAAAAAATTTAATAGATTTGTATTTATATAGATTTTTTTTCAGGTCTATATGATTTTTGAATTATATATTTTTTTTAATTTATAAGCCATTTTTTAATTTTGGTAATAATATTTATGGAGTAGATAAAAGATGGGTAGAATTTTCTAGTAAAAAATTGGTTTTAAATTTAATTAAAGAAATTAGATTAATTTATTTGTTATTATAAAATTTTTATATTTATTTTAATTGTGATTTATTTATTAATAATAATTTTTATAATTATATAAAGTAAAATAAATTATATTATTATTAAATTGTATTAATATTTAAAATTATTTATATAGCTTATTTTAAAGTGTAATATTGAAGATATTAAGAAGATAAATTTAATTTATTTGTAAATATAATTAATATTTATTTATAAATAATAAATAAATAATATTATTTTTATAATGAAAATATAATGTTTTATTTAAACTATATAAATTAATCTTATTATTAAATAAATAATTAAATTATTATTATTATTATTATTATTAATTAGGTAATTATTATTAATTATATGAAATTTGAGATATTGATTTATTAATTAATTTAATAAATATTTACTGTTTTAAGAAATAAAATGAGTTTTTCATTTTTTATTGAATTGGAAGTTCAATTTTATTTATTTCATATTATTTCATATTATTTCATATTATTTCATATTATTTCATATTATTTCATATTATTTCATATTATTTCATATTATTTCATATTATTTCATATTATTTTATATTATTTTATATTATTTTATATTATTTTATATTATTTCATATTATTTCATATTATTTCATATTATTTTATATTATTTCATATTATTTCATATTATTTTTGTGTTTTATATTAATAGGAATATTTAATATATTCATTATAATTATTAACAATAATTAACCTTTTTTTTGGTTTCAATTAAGTTAAATTATATAGGTCTTTTAGATTATTAATGTAATAATCAATATTTAAGTCGAAATTAAGTGTAAAATTTACTTTAAAAGATTTTATTTTATATCTATGTGAGATTTATATAATATTTAATATAATTTTTAAATGCAATTTAAATGTTATTAATTAACTAAAATCCTAATATATATATGTGTGTGTGTGTGTATGTGTGTGTGTGTGTGTGTGTGTGTGTGCGTGCGTGCGCGTGTGTGTGTGTGTGTGTGTGACTAATTAATTATTTTCAATCTAAGGATTTTTCTATATATTCAATAATTAGACCAATAATAAGAATAATTAAAAATAAGGATGATGATATAAATATAATTTTATTTGTAAAAAAAAATAT
Source organism: Polyergus mexicanus (assembly GCF_030449975.1). Taxonomy (NCBI): domain Eukaryota; kingdom Metazoa; phylum Arthropoda; class Insecta; order Hymenoptera; family Formicidae; genus Polyergus; species Polyergus mexicanus. The sequence goes on from NW_027223403.1 coordinate 14,840, forward strand.
ATAGATTAATGGGATCAATAAAGTAATTTCAATATCAAAAATTAAAAAAATTAAGCTAATTAAAAAAATTGGATTCTAAATGGTAGACGAGATTTAGAAATTGGGTCAAAGCCACATTCAAATGGGGATATTTTTTCTCGATTTATAATTATTTTCAATTAAATTGAAAAATTTAATAATAAAATTATTATAGGTAATATTATAAATATCAAAGATATAAGTAATATAGATAGAATTATTTATATTAACATTTTATAAGTTAATTTTTTTAATTGTAAATTAAATGTAATATTATATACTATGTAAATTTATAAAAATTATTAAAATTTTAATATAAAAATAATATTAGTATCTTCATCAGTAGATTGAAATATACAGAAATAATCAAATTACATCAACAAAATGTCAATATCATGCAGCTGCTTCAAATAAAAAATGATGATTTTTACTGAAATGTAATAAATTTGTTCGAAATAAACAAATTATTAAAAATAGTGTTCCAATAATAACATGTAATCCATGGAATCCTGTAGCGATGAAGAATGTGGATCCGTAAATTGAATCTGATATAGAAAATGGAGATTCATAATATTCAATTATTTGAATTGAGGTAAAATAAATCCCTAAAATAATTGTTAAAATTAGTCTTTTAATACACTCAGTAAAATTTTTATTTAACATAGAATGATGAGATCATGTGATAGTTATTCCTGAAGAAATTAAAATAATTGTGTGTAACGGTTCACCTTTCCCGTACGCCGCGAATCAAGGCTCGCCGGTGCCAAGATTCGGGAGAAGGGGGAAACTCCAACTTACTTTACCTTCGGGTACTCGGTTTAAACAAGTCTTTTTATTCAAGCTGTTATTGCGAAAGATATTTAACACTCAAAGCTATGCGCGAAGCAACATGCGGGAATGGTGCGCGTACAGAGTTTTGCGCGTGGCGCTCGGGAAGCGAGCGTGGCTCGAGCGGCCGGGTTCTGCGTTCGCGGTGTTCGCATGCAACTAAACTACGATTATTATTTGTGGTACAGTACAGATCTTAAACACTACGGGGTGTCGCGGGGCCCTCAATGTAATTTCAACTGCCTGACTGCCCTATCCTTAAAAGGACGGGGCGTCGGCGTTCTCGGCATTCTATCCTTAAAAGGACTGACGCTCCCGTAGTAGTTTGAGGGCCGTGGTCGAAGATAGAAACGGCGCGACACCGGCGGGAATCCTAAGGTCTAATTATCTCTCTAGTTAAAAGTCGTGGTGTGTACAATGCGGTCTTATAATACGAATGGGTCGCGGTATATATACAACCGGTGCTAGAATCTATCAGGGCGCGGAGGCCGGAGCGGTCTTACTGATTACGGTATAGGTACAACGGTATTACAATGTATCAGGTCGCGGTATATGTACAAAGCGGTACTGGAAGCTACTAGAACGCGGAGACCAAAGCGGTCTTACGATACAAACGGGTTACGGTATCTCTGCAAACGGTCTTACGGTATAACGCGGTGCGAACTTATCGACTAGTAGGATGCGCCGTCCCAGCAACCGGGAAGCCCGGCATAACCACGGGTAGCCCGTGACCTGGTTTAACGCGGGGTTGGATGCGCCGTCCCAGCAACCGGGAAGCCCGGCATAACCACGGGTAGCCCGTGACCTAGTTTAACGCGGGGTAGGATGCGCCGTCCCAGCAACCGGGAAGCCCGGCATAACCACGGGTAGCCCGTGACCTGGTGTAACGCTAGGTATCAGGGTGCGCCGTCCCAGCAACCGGGTAACCCGGTGTAACTACGGGTAGCCCGTAGCCTGGTGTAACGCGGTATAGGTTTCGGATCTGGAGTTGTACGAGGTAGGACTCTGGATCGGGAACTGGTAACGCTACGCTCGCCGGAGCGCCTTATATACCGGCTGCCAGCCTCCCACTCACGCGAGTCGGCGCGTGGTGGGAGCGCGTGGTGGGGCGGCTCCACGGTGGGGTCGCAACACGGGTGTGGAAGTTTAGGGGCGCCATAGGCGCCGAGCCTCAGAATTTGCGGGCGGCTGGTCGGCCCGCGAGGCTGGTAACGGTATCGTTACATGTGTTTATTAATGGGATATCAAATGGGTTAAAAGGTTGAATACCTTTTGGTGGCCATAATTGTCCGATTTCTATTGATGGGGATAAAGAGGAGTGAAAATAAGCTTAGAAAAAGGAGATAAAGAAGAAGATTTCAGAAATAATAAAAAGAATTATTCCTATTCGTAATATCTTAATAATTATTATAGTATGTAATCCTTGGAAAGTAGATTCTCGGATTACATCTCGTCATCATTGATATATACATAATAATGTACAGGGTATTGAGATATAAATTAAATAATTTATTTTATTAAATCATATAATTAAAGAAATTAGATTATTAAATAATCTAAAAGAAAGTATGATCGGTCATGGACTAATTGAAACTAGGTGAAAGGTATGATTTTGATGGATTTTTATCATAGTTATTTATATTATATTATATTAATAAAATTGGGTTAATTTATAATTTATACATTAAATTTCTCTTCTATATAATGTTGATAGGATTGAAAATATATAAGCTTGAATGATAGAAACTGAAATTTCTAAAATTAGGAGTATTAGTTGGGAAATTATTATTATTATTAAAATTAATTTATTGTTGATAATTTCTCCAGAAGATCCTAAAAGAGATAATAATAAATGACCCGCAATTATATTAGCGGTCAGGCGAATAGCTAGAGTTAGGGGTCGAATTATTAAACTAATTGATTCGATAATTACTATAAAAGGTATTAGTCTAAATCTGGGGTTCCTTGGGGGGTTAAATGAGCTAATATAATATTTAAATAATTATATATTCTATATATAATTATAGAAATTCATAAAGTTAGAGACAATGATAAACAGAAATTAAATTGTCTAGAAATTGTAAAAATATAAAGAAATAATCCCATTAGATTAGAAATAATAATGAAAATAATCTTAATAAAATAATTAAATTTGAATATGAATAATTAATTAAAATTTTAAATTCTTTAAATAAAAAAATTAATAGTAAATTTCATATTATAATGAATCGGGATGGAACTAATCAAAATTGGAAAGGAAGTATAAATAAAATAATTAGTATTCTTAGTCAATTTAAAGATAATGATATTCTAGTAGAGGGGTCAAAAATAGAAAATAAATTTATCATTTTCAAGTTCATTTGACATTTTTATTAATTATATTTAATGAATTAAAATTTATAGGGATATATATAAAATAAATTATTATTAAAGTAATAAATAAGATTCTTAAGGATAAGGATAAAATTAATGTTCATATTATTGGTATTATGTGAGGAATAAAAGAATATTTTATATAAAATATTTTTAAATTGACAATTTAATGTTGTTGAAAATTAAACTAATTCTTTCATTAAAAATAGATGTTAATCTATTATAATTGATTTAAAAAATCAAAACTTACAAATTCAGTCATTTAATGAATATAAAATTTTTTGATAATAAATTTTATAAATTATTATAAATTAAATGTATTAGTCAATTTTTGAAATAATTAAAATTAGTTGATTCAATTACAATTGGCATAAATCTATGATTTATACCACAAATTTCAGAGCATTGACCAAAAAATAATCCTGGTCGATTTATGATTAATAGAGATTGATTTAAACGTCCGGGGGTTGAATCTATTTTGATTCCTAATGATGGGATAGTTCATGAGTGAATTACATCTATAGAGGTTGTTAGTAAACGAATAGGGTAGTTAAAGGGAATAACGCAGCGATTATCAACTTCTAATAAATTGAATTCATTAAGTTTAAGTTCGTTAGTAGGAATTATAAACGAGTCAAATTTAATTTCTAAGAAATCAGAATATTCATATCTTCAGTATCACTGATGGCTAATAGCTTTAATAGTAATTTTTCTTGAATATATTTCATCTGTTAAATATAAAATTTTAATTGATGGTATAGCAATAAAAATTAAAATTAATATTGGAACGATAAGGTAAATGGCTATAACTTCGTCAGCGGATATAATTTCGTCAGGCCTTTTTAAAATTAAATAAATTAAGCAATCTCGCGCATATCGACTATATTTCCCGATTTGAAACGATTTGAATACTTTTCATCGTCTCAATACGGAAATTTTGAACCGAAAGACGCATAAAAAATAAGGATATATACGTTTATCCTAACGCGGAGTCGCCACAAGCGCCACTGAGTAGCGACAGTCACGCACAAGACCTAGCGACGAGCGGACGTGTCTTAAGATTTTAGATTTCGATTGGCAAGTAAATTCAGTTTTTTGTTCATGATTATACATAAATAAAGTTTGAATAAAATATAGAAAAAATTTTTATTCGAGCTTTTACATTATTTGTTTAAATAAAATGGATGACGAAATTATGTGTCCTTAAATTGCCTCGTGTCTCTTATTTCGTCACACTGATGAAATTAACTGAGAATGCTTACGGAGTGATTGTAAGTTTTTACATGTGTAAAAAATAATTTGATTTTTTACAATAATTTTTTTAAAGACCCTAATAGAGTTTACAATACCAAGATTAAATTTCGTCATAGAATTATCTTGCGTTTATTAAAGTAATCTTCAATTTTTGAAATGTCAATTCGGTATGACGAAATTAGATACATTGTGGTTTTTACTCGGGTGGATATAACTTCGTCAAATACATTTTATTAATAAAAGTCTAAGAAAAAAAAAACAAACGTCATTTCACTCCAGCGTTCACTTATTCTATCCTTGAATACTACCAACAATTATTGTTTGTCCTCCTTATTTATGTGGAAAAGAAATAATATTGAATGACGATATTATATCCAACATATAAATAATACTTGTCTCTTATTTCGTCACTCGGCAAAAATAGATACTGACAGTGTTAAATAGACTGGACTATTTCGCCATGCACTTTTCATTTTATTTAATATAACAAATAATTAAATTGTTTTTATTATAATAAATTTAATCAACTCAATTGCTACGTTTATTTTTCTATTTATGCCTGTATCTCATTTTTATAGTTTTGAAGATGGAGAAAGGGAAGAAGTCCCAAATCAAAAAGAAACCCAAACAAAACATTAATTATAATGACCAAACGATGAAACTAGCTTTACAACAAATTAGCGAAGGGATGTCCGTAAGCAGCGCTTCGAAAGCATTTGGCATTCCCAGAACTACGCTTCAAGATAAAAAATTTGGACGACATCAACGATCAGTCGGAGCTCCTACTATATTGAGACAAGATGAGGAAAAAGTTTTTATCAATTGGATAGTCGAACTGAGAAAGCAAGGATTTCCAGTAACAAAAGACCAATTCTTGTACAGTGTTTCCAAATACATGGCAGAGAATGGACGAATCAATTGTTTCAAGGATGGAATTCCAGGGCACCGATGGTATGAAGGTTTTTTAAATCGCCACAAAGAAATATCCAAAAGAGTACCTCAATATTTGTCGACGGCTAGAGCAAACATAAGTGAAGAAGAAGTTCGAAATTGGCATGCAAAAATCAAGAACTTTTTTGAAGAATATGGTGATCTGAAACAGATTTTAACTTGTTCCAATCGCATTTTCAATTGCGATGAGACAGCTTTTTACCTTTGTCCAAAAGATAAATTCATTCTCGCCAAAAAAGGATCTAAACAGATTTATATTGTAGTAGAATAATTAATGACGAAAAGGAATGCCTGACAGTTCTTATTGGAGCATCAGCTACTGGATGTTTAATGCCACCATTAACTCTGTTCCCATACAAACGCATGCCACAGAATATTGTTGCGAAAATGCCCAAAAATTGGGGAATACGGAGAACCGACTCAGGTTGGATGACATGCGAGACATTTTATGAATACATAACAAATATTTTTTATCCATATTTGCAATTAAATAACATCGAATTTCCTGTTGTCATGTTCCTTGATGGGCACTCATCTCATTTTTCTTTGCATCTAAGTACATTTTGCAGAGAAAAGGGCATTATTTTAATCGGCTTGATACCAAATGCAACGCATCTTCTGCAGCCTATGGATGTATCTTTGTTTCATCCCCTTAAAAACGAGTGGAAAAAAATAATTCGTGAATGGCGGATCAATAATAACGGTGAACGCCTGAAAAGGGAGGATTTTTCAGGTTTAGTTAACGAATGTTTGCAAAGAGCAGCTAAACCAGAAACGATACGCAATGGCTTCAGGATCTGTGGATTATACCCATTCGATGTGAATGCAGTGCCATTTGAAAAACTATTAAAAACTACAGCCGATGATTCAGAAAAAACAGAAAGTGAAGAATCAGAGCCAAGAAAAAAAATGAAGAAGATATTCGCTCAATTCTGTCGGTCATTGAAAGTACGATAGGAGTCGAAAGATTAAAAGAGTTCAAGAGATGTGAAAAAGATCAATGGAATGGCCAAACGAAAGATGAGGGTCTTTTTAATTTTTGGTTAGATATTAGAAAAAAAATACCTGACTCATCACTTCAAAATATGATTATTTCAGAAAATAATCAACAAGAGCATAACACAACACTCGAGGCAAATATAAATTTTTCCGCCCTTGAACTTGATGAGAATTTCGCTGCGAACGGTGTAATCGACTTGGACATAAATGCAGATGGTTCAGTTGTGATTTCAATACCAAAATCAAGCTGTGCAGATACTTCACAGATTTTCCGACAATTTGATAACTCACCGATCTCCAATCTAACAGAACAATGAGATGAAAATGCCAACAACCTCGAAAATTTTGATAAACAAACACCGATTACTCAGAAAAAAATATTTCCATCTCCGTTCAAAAATGCGATTTTTTTGGCCAGACACCCCAGTTTCAACAACCAAATCTGGAAAAGTTAGACGGAAGATAACTTCATCAGTAGCTATTGCTGATGAGTTTATGGCATATCAAATAAAACTCAAAAAGGAAAAGGATGAAAAACTATCTAAATCAAAATCGAAAGGTAAGGGTAAGAAAAATTCAAATAGAAATGAAGATAAAAATGCCAAAAATAGTATGACTAATGCGAATACTACAGAAATAATCAAAGGTGATTATGTAGTAATTCTCTATGAGGGTGAGAAATTCCCAGGCCTGGTACTCGATATTGAAGAAGGACCAAAGTTTAAAATAAAAACAATGGCAATGGGTGGTATGGGTATACAGAATAGATGGAAATGGCCTGATAAGGATGATATTCTAGTCTACGAAAGAGAAGAAATTGAAAAAAAATCTTGCCACCCATGCTCTTGAATAATAGAGGGATCTATTCCGTAAACATTGATTAATGATATTTAAATAACGGTGATAATAGATGTAAGAAAAAAATTAATGATACTTAAATAACGGTGATAATAGATATAAGAAAAAAATTAATGATACTTAAATAACATGTGATAATAGATGTAAGAAAAGAAATTCTGTTATTTGTGAGTAAGTATTTAAACAAGACTGATTAATAAAGAGTCATTATTTGTGATAAAATTAATCTTCTTTTATACACCCCATATTTAAACGCCCTAGTCCAATTGACGGAATTACGTACGAGTAGTGACGAAGTTGAAAACTACACAATATTCTATGACGAAATTACGTACACGGAGTGACGAAGTTAAAAACGATACCGTTTTTTTTGACGAAATTAGGTACAAAATAGAGGTTCGAAAAAACTACTTTTTTGTTATAATTATCAATAGTTTATACATTTGATACATTTTCTAAAGTTTGATAGATTCGTTTTACCCGTTAAATAATTCCCTCCATAGGAAAAACAACCTAAATATAATATTTTGAGATCATAATGCATGTACACCGTTAGCATGACGAAATTATAGCCATTTACCTTAGTTCAGATTAATTCAATTATATTTCCTTGAAGTAAGAATCGATTGGTAAATTTATTAAATATTAAAATTAGTAGAATAAGAAGAATTAATAAAGTAATAAAGATTAAAATTATTATGGTAAAATCATGGAATAAAATTATTATATCGTATGTGGGGGAATTAGAATTTTGTAAAGTTAAAAGTCATGTATTAATTTTTAATAAAAGAATAAAACTTTATTTATGGAATTTAAATCCATTGCACTTAATCTGCCATATTAAAAATTTTATAAATTTAATTAGATAGATGGAATTTCAGCGTATCTATGATTTATTGGTGGGTATGAATTTAATCATTCTAATGAAGAATTTAAGAAGAATAAATTTATAATTATTCGTTTAGATGATAATGATTCTCAAATAATAAATATTAGAAAAATTAATCTAATAATAGAAATAAAGGATCCTATTGATGATAAAATATTTCAAGAAAGATAATTATCTGGATATTCTGAGTAGCGTCGAGGTATTCCTCTTAAATCTAAAAAATGTTGAGGAAAAAAAGTTAAATTTACACCAATAAATATAGAAATAAATTGAATATTTAGTATAAAATTATTTAAGGATAAACCAGTTATTAAAGGGAATCAGTGGATGAAACTTGCTATGATTGCGAATACGGCTCCTATTGAAAGAACATAATGGAAATGTGCGACTACGTAGTATGTGTCATGAAGAACAATATCAATTGATGAATTAGAAAGTATTACCCCAGTTAGTCCTCCTAAATAAAAAAATAAATCCGATAGTTCATCAAAGTGATGGATTATTATTTATTTTTGTTCCATGCAAGGTTGTAATTCATCTAAAAATTTTAATGCCGGTAGGGATAGCAATAATTATGGTTGCTGAAGTAAAATAAGCTCGTGTAGATACACGAGCTTATCGCACGAGACGTAGATACGTCTAGTCCAATTGTAAATATATGGTGTGCTCAAACAACAAAGCCTAGGAATCCAATAGCTATAAGGGCATAAATTATACCTAGTGTTCCAAAAGTTTCTTTTTTCCCTCTTTCATTTATAATAATGTGAGAAATTAATCCGAATCCAGGAAGAATTAAGATATAAACTTCAGGATGACCAAAGAATCAAAATAAGTGTTGATAAAGAATAGGGTCTCCCCCTCCTGAAGGATCAAAAAATGAAGTATTAATGTTTCGATCTGTTAATAATATAGTGATTGCTCCTGCTAGGACAGGTAAAGATAATAGAAGTAAAATTGCGGTGATTAAAATTGATCATACTAATAGGGGAATTTTATCAATAGAAATGTTTTTATGATGCATATTAATAATTGTTGAAATAAAATTAATTGCTCCTATAATTGAAGATATACCAGCAATATGTAGGGAGAAAATAGTTAAATCTACAGAAGGGCCATTATAAAAAATATTGGATGCTAGAGGGGGATAAATTGTTCATCCTGTTCCTGTACCTTCATTAATAAAATTTCTTAAAAGTAAAAGAGTTAAAGATGGGGGTAATAATCAAAATCTTATATTATTTATACGAGGATAGGCTATATCTGGAGACCCAAGTAGGTAGAGACATTTATTCCAGGGAATCACTTTAGCTTCTCATCTAAGAAGCGACACGTCTGGCCTCCGCGCTGAACAATCGGATGGAAAGCCCTTTCTTTCAGTTCCGTAAATTTTCTTATTACGTGGAATCGCGTATATGTACAGAGTTTACGGAGCGAATGTGAAATAGAAGATCACTATTAATCGCTATTATCACTCGCGAGCGTCGCGATATTTAAAGTTCGACACGTGATACTTTTCGACATTTCCCGATACGCGTGTAATCGTTGTAAGAAAAAAAAAAAATATATATATATAGACCGATTTGGGATACTTTCTCCCGGCATCGCTTTACATTTCAATCGTGCGATATTACTTTTAACGGAGCACTTGCAACGTACTTAGCGCGTAGCGTAAAGATCCTTCGATACTTTTTTTTCGACGTCTCTCCATTTCTGTCCGATGCTTTCTCTTTCTCGGCACTGTCGAAACTCGCGTACACGCGATTGCTATTTTGACGATCGACGGAATCGCCATTTTGATATTCGGGATGCTCGCATAACCCCTACGCGACCTTCAAAATACGCGTCTCGAAGAATGTGAATAATTCACGAGCCAATGGCCGGGATCCCGGGATGTTCGTCGAAGGAGACGTTCGAGGTAGCTAATGGCGATTCGCGCGACGATCGAATAAAGATCGCTATCTTGACGAGACAATTAATCTCGATATAAGAGCGACGATCTCCCGTCCCGATACACGGCCGAAAATGAACTACGTACTTCACGACGCTCGCAACGACATAAAGCTCGCTTCCCATCCCCCCTCCTTCTCCCGCCGATTCCGAGAATCGTCCGGCGAGCCTTCGCGTTTCGTTTCCAGGAATCGCGTATTTCGCGATATGCGTATCCGTGAAAAAAGCTGTCTTTCTATATATTGTCTATATTCTCGTGTCTCGAACTGAAATCCCAGATATAAACGCACAATGTTTTAATCTCTTTTCCCTCTGCTACAGGAAGCGAGCGTGGACATGTTGAATAAAGTATCGGAAAAAATTAACGATATTAATGAATAAAGTAATTGAATGAGGTAAATGTTTCTTTTTTTCTAATATAATAGTAATTAATATAAATACTCTTATATCAATCGATGACGAATATAAATAGTTACAAATATTAAAAATATCAAAAGTAAAATATTACTAGCGATTCTTTCGCGATTCGGGCTAAAAATCACTAATCTTCTCTTCCGCATTCCTTCGAATACGCGAATGTGTACGCGAAAATAAACACGCTACGAAAGTGTATTAAATTGTATGAAATTACATAAATTTGCGCGCGCAAACGTAATCAAACGTGTTTTACGCCATTTATCCCCATGTAAGTAAAGTATTTTCACAAAATTTTGAAACAAATCGGAATCGAACATGGACGAAATAGCAAATACAATACGTATACGATAAGTACGTAACTAATTGGTGAATTAAATTTGAATTAAAATCAACTATGACCGTGTTCTAAAATTCACCGCTGGTACTGGAAATCTCTAGTTCATATTATGCATGTTACAGATTTTCAGTACTAGCGATGAATTTCGGAACACAGCCTACGTACTGCGCGACGCTCGCGACGATCTGAAGCTCGTTCTCTATCTCATTCTTTTGCCGCCAATTCCGGGAATCGTCCGGCGAGCCTTCGCGCTTCGTTTCCAGGAAGTGTGTGTCGCGATGCCCGTATCCGTGAAAAAAGCTGTCTTTGTATATATTGTCTATATCCTCGTGTCTCGAACTGAAATCCCAGATATAAACGCACAATGTTTTAATCTCTTTTCCCTCTGCTACCGGAAGCGAGCGTGGACATGTTGAATAAAGTATCGGAAATTAACGATATTAATGGCGTAATTAAATAAGATAAACGTTTATCTTTCTCTAATGTGATAATAATTAGTGACAACTTGTCAATCAAATGAAGCATAATTAGTCACGAATATCAAAAAAATATCAAAAATGAAATATTATTACTAATGATTTCTTCGCGGTGCTCCAAAAATCACTAACATTTTTTTCCGCATTTCTTCGAATACGCGTATGTGTATGCAAAAATAAACACGCTTCGAAAGTGTAATATTAAATCATATAAATTGGCGCGTGCAAACGTAATCAAGCATGAATTATGCGATTTATCCGTGTGAGTAAAGACGTAAAGAATCTTCATATTCAATTTTGAAACAGATAGAAATCGGCATCGACGAAACAACAGATATACATATATGCAACAGATACGTAAATTGGTGAGTAAATTATGCCATAATTTTTGTTTTAGTCTCTATAATTAAATGCGCTTGAGACAATCTAAAAGCATAAACTCGAAATTTTCTCTCAAAGTTTTGTAACCGGAATATGTCGAAAAATTAACTATGGTCGTGTTCTAAAATTCATCACCAGTACTGGAAATCTCCAGGTCATATTATGCATGTTACAGATTTTCAGTACTAGCGATGAATTTCGGAACACAGCCTACGTACTGCGCGACGCTCGCGACGATCTGAAGCTCGTTCTCTATCTCATTCTTTTGCCGCCAATTCCGGGAATCGTCCGGCGAGCCTTCGCGCTTCGTTTCCAGGAAGTGTGTGTCGCGATGCCCGTATCCGTGAAAAAAGCTGTCTTTCTGTCTTTCTTTTAATAATTCTTGTTTCCAACAAACTTTTGGCACACCCATGGGCTCACCATTGTCACCTATCATTGCCGATATGGTCCTACAAGGCCTGGAGAACAGGGCAGTTGCGACCTTCCCATTTGTCCTCCCATTTCACTTTCGCTGTGTTGACGATATCGTGTTAGCGGTTCCCTGCTCTGAAATGAATTTCGTATTAAATACTTTCAACTCTTTCCACCCGAGATTGCAATTCACAATGGAGGAGGGTGTTGACAACCGTTTAAATTTTTTAGATATCACTATTATTATAAAGGATAGTCTCATTGAGTTCGACTGGTATCACAAGCCTACGTTCTCGGGGAAGTACCTCAATTTCGGGTCGCAACACCCTCTGTCAGAAGAAGGGTACAATCATCGAGTTAACGGACAGAGCTTTTTCGCTTTCCCATCCGAGATCTCAACAAAAAAACTTAGAGCTACTGATCAATATCCTTCTTAATAACGGATATCCACTCCCTCTCATATTCCAGGTAGTGAGAGAACGTTTGCATTTTCTCATATCAAAAACATCGAGTAATAACAACAATTCCTCGCTCAATATGGATACTAATAACAAAGAAAAAACATCTTATTTTAATATCCTTTACATTCCTTTAATCTCTGAATTGTTTAAAAAAGCCACAAAAAATTTAGGCACAAAAATATCATATACCGGAATAAACAAACTCAGCAAATTTATTTAGGTGCATAAAGATGCATTACCAAAAGAACTACATAACAACGTAGTTTACAAAATCTCATGTTTAGACTGCGATGCGTCTTATGTAGGTCAAACTGGCAGACTTTTAAAAACAAGAATTTGTGAACATAAGAGGCATATTAATAGAAATACCACACAGCACTCAGTGATTACTGATCACAGGTTATCTAATCATGAATTTGATTGGGATAATGTTGAGATCTTGGATGAGGAGCCGATTTTGATTAGACGATTGTTATCAGAGATGATACATATAAAAAAGCAGTCAAATAGTTTAAATTTACAGAGCGACACAGACAACCTTGATCAAGCTTATTTACCGATATTGGAGAATCTGTTGGAATGTTAGACTATTTTTGTTATTAATTCTAATTTTTATCTTGAACATAGTTGTCGACAGTTAGTCGTGTTTTAACAATTGACATGTACGGTTATTTTGTCTCGTTTTGTGCTTTCGCGTCCTCATGGTGAGTGCCTCCTTCATTTAAAGGTTAATTTTTACATAACAACGGTAATAATTTTCCCAGATCAAATGCATCTTTGTTGCATCTCTTCTAATGATTGGAACCGTTAGGAAGCTTCACTTGAGGATGTGGAGCGCATAATGGACGTAAGGTTAAATTCCGAATTTGACGACTCTTGACCTTTTCTTTTTTATATGTGACGTACGTCTTTTATCCGGATTGCTTATATTGTTTTTATCCACTTTCTTTTAATAATTGTCACATCGTTTATCATTGTTAATTTTCAGTCATGGACAACTTTTGACATTTATATCTATACTGAAGATGGCCAGAAGATGGACCGAAACGTTTAAATATATATTGAATTATTAATTTTAATCTTAGATTTATTTTGCGTCCTCTATCTTGCGCACGGCTCCTCTACAATATTATTCTTTTTTATAAAGCTTCTAAACTCACTTCTCTAAGTTCACTTATACTCTTTGATGAAATGCCAAGTGCGGAGTCTACAGATTAGGCACGTGTAGATTACAAATTTGTTATATTATGTAAATGTTGACGCAGAAGCCGATAACAAAACTGTAATTTTCTCATTTTTTTTTCACTTTTCATATGAAATCGTGAACTCCGCACTCTGTTATTATGCATACTTTAATTATGGAAAAGGATTTGTTGATATATATAATCAACAAAAAGATTTTACAAAATAACTAATATTTGCGTTCTGTCGGTAATACGGCATCCTCTTAAAACGTATTCTGGCCCTAAGAATAAAGTTAAATTCGCAACGTAGAACGTCGCTGGGAGGAGAGTACTGTGGCGTTGTAGTCCTGCGACTAAATTCAAGATCATTTTGTTACCAACTTCATAAAATACATTTGTAACTATTTTCACACATCTCATTTATTGATTAAACATTTTACATAACAACATTAAAAACATACAACAAATTGTGAAACATTTATTCATTCGTTTATTGTCCATTAACCTGTAAACATCGTTCTCAAATATTAAATATTTTATATTAAATTCCCGAAGTCTAGTTATTTAACTATATAGCACTCACAGAGATCAAACCAATGGCGCCATCTTATGACCCCCTTAGAACCGAACAACTTTTGTCTGAAACATTCCTTTCTATCTTGCTTTATTTTTTAGATATTTAGGTGTCTCAATATAAATGCCTCACCCTGTATACAGGGTGTAACATAGCGCCCGTATCAGCAATTTTTTTAGGAAACAAAGCATTTTCGTGAAAAATGTTTTATGCAAATGTTGTAGAGTTTTAAATGGCGCACTACATAATAATATTAGTATATTCTTGAATGGCAACGTCAAGGTCATATAAAAATCACTTTGAATTTTTTAAATGAAACCCCCAATTTTTCATTACATATTTTTATGGCTTACCTCGAGAGTTTTCCAAAACACTATAATAAAATATTCTTTCATTAAGTACTCTTTGAGTTATTTTATATTATATTCTGACATAATTTGATATAAAAAATTAAATATCTCGTAAAACATTTAGTTTTCGATGATCTTACCGTAATATTTTTATGTACAGAATAATGAGACAAATCAATTAGTATAAAAGAAAAATTGTTTCTAAGAAACTTATTTACAATGTATTTTTTTAACAATTTTTTTTTTTTGCACTAATTGATTTGTCTCATTGTTCTGTACACAAAAGTATTACGATAAGATTATTGAAAACTAAATGTTCTACAAGATATTTAATTTTTTATATCAAAATATGTCAGAATAAAATATAAAATAACCCAAAAAGTACTTAATGAAAAAACACTTTATTATAATGTTTTGGGAAGCCTTCGAGGTAAGCTATAAGAATATATAATAAAAAATGGGGGGGTCCCTTTTAAAAAATTCAAAGTAATTTTTATATGACCTTGACGGTGCTATTCAAGATCATACTAATATTATTATATAGTACGCCACTTAGAGCTCTACAACTTTTGCATGAAACATTTTTCACGAAAATGCATTGTTTCCTCAAAAAGTTCCTTTCGTTATTTTTAATACGTGTCCTTTATTTACATCGCGGTACGCGAGTGCCGGTTGTGTCGGGCGTATTCGAGTAATATCGATTTCGATCCGCGAACGCAACAATTTGGGAGCTCGTCCGGGATACGGCGGACCGTTTTGTGTATTTTAAAAGAAAAGCGTGAGCTATGGCAATGGAGCAACAGGGATCAATAACGGGAGTTTCTACACGAAAGAGAGTTAGTGCTACGACGACGCTTCAAGATGCGACATCGGGGCCATCGTTGGAGGCGATTACTCTGCAATCTGCAATGCGGGAAATTCGGGAGCTTCGCGAAGAGCGATTGCAGATGCGAACTGAGTTTGAATCGCAACTGCGTGAGCGGGATAGTGAACGAGTGGCCTTCACTTGGACACAGTACAATTGGACACGGTGCAAATGGACACGTTACAAATGGACACGAGATTGTGCACGAGTGGCCTTCACTTGGACACAGTACAATTGGACACGGTGCAAATGGACACGTTACAAATGGACACGAGATTGTGCACACGGTTCAATTGGACACAGTGCATTTGGACACAGTAATTTTGGATACAGTAGCTTTTGGACACATAAGAAAATACGCATCGTTTACTTGGACACCGCTCAATTGGACACTGTTCATTTGGACACCGTTCATTTGGACACAGAAAGATGCGCACCGTTCGTTTGGACACCGTTATTTGCCCACTGTTCGTTTGGACACCGTTCATTTGCCCACCGTTCGTTTGGACACCGTTCATTTGCCCACCGTTCGTTTGGACACCGTTCATTTGTACACAGAAACATGCGCACTGTTTGTTTGAATATGTAACAGATGGAGAGAAATAAAAAATCATTTTGGGAAAATATAATCAGTATTCTTATAACACTTTATACTGGTAAATCTATGTAAAATATGAAATCGTGAAAAGGAGATACATTTGAAGGTTATAATATCTGTCAAAATAAAATATATTCATACTTATATATCTCTGATACTGATGTCATTAATTTTACATTGCTTTTAGCACTTTGTTTAGCCTTTCGCATATTTGGATGTCATGCATGGATACAGTGGGTTCCGCCCCCCCTGCGGGGGGGCTCCACTTCCGGAAGATATAACCTTACCCAAACCTATTTCTTATTTAAAACAAAAATTTGGTGTGGATTACGTCGTATAATTTAAATCAAATTTTGGTGTCCAAACAAACGGTGTCCAAACGAACGGTGGGCAAATGAACGGTGTCCAAACGAACAGTGGGCAAATGAACGGTGTCCAAACGAACGGTGGGCAAATGAACGGTGTCCAAACGAACGGTGGGCAAATAACGGTGTCCAAACGAACGGTGCGCATCTTTCTGTGTCCAAATGAACGGTGTCCAAATGAACAGTGTCCAATTGAGCGGTGTCCAAGTAAACGATGCGTATTTTCTTATGTGTCCAAAAGCTACTGTATCCAAAGTTACTGTGTCCAAATGCACTGTGTCCAATTGAACCGTGTGCAAAATCTCGTGTCCATTTGTAACGTGTCCATTTGCACCGTGTCCAATTATACTGTGTCCAAGTGCACCACTCCCTTCTTCTCTACTCTCCAAAGCTAGCCGAAGCGCAGAGCGCACATGTACGCGGTTCGCGCTTGCGTGCGTTATCCCCTCCATTGCTGAGCCGTGAGCCGCGGGATCTGTTTCTGGCATCACTGCTTTGAACGCTCTGTACCACTCAAATGCTCTTGTTCTCGATATTACAGAGTCCCCGTAGGCTTTCTCCAACATTTTCAACGCGTCCGAACAAGAAATTCCGTTCGCAACACAAAATTTCAAACAAACTCTTTGCTCAATATTTTTTCCATAGTAAAAATCGCCGATAGCACTTGAGGTTAACTAATGTCTTTGGCTGCTGACAACAAACTAGTTGACAAATCGCGCTCAAACTCAGCGTCAAAATAAATGACAGTTGTACCAACATAGGAAAAAAAAATTTTTAAGAAACCATTAACGCGGGCCGTTTGAATGACTCAGTCCCGGTTATATTTTGACAGAATGTACGTCTATCGCTATTATTGGTTGATTTACCTCTATAAATATAAATGTATTGTTATATTTGTGCGTAAGTAGTGGGATTGCTTTTATTATTTCATACTCGGGGTATGTGATTAGCGGAATCTTTATAATCGTAAATATATTTGTGTTATCGTAATAGGCGCTAATTGTTGTTTATTCTCCAATTTTCTGCGGATATTTGAAATGGGAAGTGCGTTCCCTGCGGTATTTGTGACGCTGTTTCCTTGAGGTTCTCTAGGATGCTTTCTATAGGTAGTAGTCTTATGTCGATTACTCTTCCTTTCGCGTTAGTCAGATGCGCGATAATGTCCGTAAGATCGTTTGTTAGGTCTTTTATTATGGCATTTAATATTATAAAGTGTTTGTCGAGATCTTCTCGTTGTCCATAGCCGACTTCTGCTTGTATCCAGGTTTGTCGCATCTTCTCTATTATATTTAGAAATTGTTCTTCATTTTCTTGCAGAATTTTCTCAACATTATCCACATGTGCAATTGTTGCGTTTAATATTTTAATCTGATTTTTTATCGCGTGTTGCAGCGTTTGCTGATTTTTTTGCATGAGATTTAATTGCTCCTTTATGATTTTTTCGTCGTCTGCGTCCATTGTGCCGAAGAGTTTTGGCTATCGTTCCTAGACCGTCGATTAACCCTTGTTTTGTCTTCCCGGGTGCTTGGTACGCGATTTTCAGACGTTTCAGCAGTTTTTCTGCTTGTTCTCTGTCCTTTTCTGCTATTTGTAGCAGGTTGTGGCAGGTTTCTTTCATTTTTATTTACAATGGTTTATCGTAGCATAGAGCTCTCGTCTGTGCCATATAGTTTCTCAATTGTTCATGTCGATGATCCATTGCGGCGATATCTAGTTTTATCACCATTCTCCATGTGGATTCGATTTGGTTTATCTTGCCCATTTTTCCGAAATAGATACACGGTCCATATTTAAATTCTTTTATTTCTCCTTGGGTATCGGGTTTGGTTTCCTTGCAGGTATTCCATGCAATAAGACTCCTGTAATAGAAAGCTTTGCATTATATTATAATATTTTCTTAGAATCGTGCGGTGCATTTCCTTTTTTTTCTGGATGCATGTGCAGCTACTTTTGTTTTTACCTAGCCTTTTCCAGGCTATTTATTCGCTCTTCCATTCAGTCTGTCTTCTGACGTTGTCTTGTCGTCTTTACAAGTGTTGTATACGATTAATGTTGTGCAGAAGTTTTTTCCCGTGGTTTTTTTTTTTTTTGGTGTTATGGCTCCTAACTGCCACGAGCTGTTCTTTAGCGCTGCTCAGGCTTCTGTTAGGGGTCAATATTCTTTAGTGGAGGTGCCAGACGTGTCGGACCATTTTGCCCGTTCTTTTCGCGACCAACTCTCGGCGCCCGCGCTTGTTCGCGAGGTCGACTTGCTGGGTCTTCCAGATTTGGTGGTCGATCGTGACGTTGCGTTTGTGCCAGAAGTGCCTGTGGACGCGCCGCCGCCCCATATCAATCGAGGTCGCGGACTTGAGTTTCGTTGGGATCCGGCGCCTCGTTTTGTGAATCGCGGTCGTTTCCTCAACCCTGAGCCTCGTCCTGGGTCGTGGTCGGGCCCTCCCTCAGGCTATGCGGGAGTGAAATCTGGGTCACGGTGCTGGACGTGGACGTGGAGGACGATAAGGTAGGAATTTCTTTAATTTTTGTTTTTCGTTTTCCTTATCATCTATTCTATATTTTTATGTTATTCATGCGTTTTTCTTTTTTTCTTCTGCTTTTTAATTTTCAATAAACGGTTTCAGTCGGTTTATGTGGACGCGTATGGTTTTCCTTCCCCTTTTTATCGTGTAGTTCACTTCCGAATTCTTTTCGATTATCGTGTAGGGTCCGGTCCATAGGGAGTCCAATTTCTCTGATCGTCCTCGGCGAACTGTTTTGTCGTACAAGAGGACTTTTTCTCCTATCTTAAGTTTAATTTCTTTCGTCTTTTTATCATAGTTTTCTTTGGTTTTTATTTTTTCATTCCTTAGATGCTCCTTTGCAACTTGCTGTGCGGCGGGTAATTTTTCTCTTAATTCTTGCGCGTAATCATCGTATGTATACGTGGGCTTAGGCGGTTGCGAAAATGTCGTCGGTAATGTTGCTCGGTGCCTGTAAATTAATTCGAAAGGTGTGAACCCTGTCGCCGTGTGCGGTGTTGTATTATACGTAAACATCGCGTAGGGAATCCATGCGTCCCAATCCGTTTGATCGGCATTTATATAATGTCGAAGGTATTCGGCTAGCGTTGATCGTTCTAGCACTCCGTTGCTTTCCGGGTGATACGCGGTTGTTTGAATCTTTTCGATTTTTAATATTAGGTGTACAACTTTGCTTCCGCCGTTTTTCTATAGATGGCTTTAGCGGTAAATAGTGGTCGAAATAAATAGATCATAGACGTCATGCAATAAACTTGGGCATCTGTCAACATAACCCCATAGAAACATTAGTCGATTTGTGTCTGCATCATAAAGTTATTCTCGATTGAAAATGTCAGTTTACGAGCAAAATTCTCGTCATTTGCGGGAGGTTTTAATTTTCTGCTTCAATATGAAGAAATCTGCGGCTGAGGCTCATCGAATGCTCTCAAATACTTATGGTGAAGCCGCTATTAGTGAAAGAACGTGTCGTGAGTGGTTTCAACGCTTCAAGAACGGTGATTTTCACGTCGAAGACCGGCATAGCGGTGGAAGACAGAAGGTTTTCGAAGATGCAGAATTGGAGGCATTACTTAATGAAGACTCGAGTCAAATTCAAAAAGAATTGGCACGATCATTGGGAGTGACTCAACAAGCAATTTCAAAACGCCTCAAAGACATGGGAATGATTCAGAAGCAAGGAAATTGGATGCCGTACGAGTTGAAACCGAGAGATGTTGAACGGCGTTTGTTTGCTTGTGAACAGTTGCTTGAAAGGCAAAGACGGAAGGGATTTTTGCATCGCATTGTGACTGGGGACGAAAAATGGGTTTATTACGGTAACCCCAAGCGCAGAAAATCATGGGGATATCCCGGTCATACTTCCACGTTGACGGCCAAACCAAATATTCACGGCTCCAAGATCATGCTCTGTATTTGATGGGACCAGCTCGGCATAATCTATTATGAGCTGTTAAAACCGACTGAAACAATCACAGGCGATCATTATCGAACGCAATTAATGCGTTTGAACCGAGCATTAAAAGACAAACGGCCGCAATACAACGAGAGACACGATAAAGTGATTTTGCAGCATGACAATGCTCGACCCCATGTTGCGAAAGTGGTCAAGACATACTTGGAAACGTTGAAATGAGAAGTCCTATCCCACCCGCCGTATTCTCCAGACGTTGCTCCCTCTGACTATCACTTATTTCGATCAATGGCACACGGCCTGGTTGACCAGCACTTCCGGTCTTATGAAGAAGTAAGAAATTGGATCGATTCGTGGATCGCTTCAAAAGATGACCAGTTTTTTCAACGCGGTATTCGTACGCTGCCCGAAAGATGGGAGAAAGTAGTGGCCAGCGATGGACAATACTTTGAATCATAAATGTATAACCAGTTTTTTACAATAAAGCCTCGAATTTCGGAAAAAAACGGCGGAAGCAAAGTTGTACACCTAATAGTTTACATGTGTTTTTAAATATTTCACTTAAAAAATTTGATCCTTGATCCGTTAATATTTTTTCTGGGATACCGTGTTCGAAGATTATTTTTGTCGCGATTTCTTTTGCGATTGTCGCGGTTTCCTGGTTCGGTATCGGAATTGCTTTACTAAATTTTGTTAGATTATCTTGGAACGTTAAAATATATTTATTTTCATTATTAGTAATCGTTAGTGGATCTACGATATCTAAAGCACATTTTTCAAAAGATTTATCGGCAGTGTCCGTTATTATTAGCGGTGCCTTAATTTTTCGTGATAATTTGTATTTTTGACAAAATTCGCATTTTGTTATATAGTTTTCGACATCTTTTGTCAATCCTCGCCAATTGTGCACTAGGCGAATTCGATTAATCGTGCACTCTTTTCCTTGATTCCCTCCCACAGGTGCATCGTGATATTCGTATAGAATGCGTCGCTTCTCATCTTCCGTGTATTCTCACGTTATCTTCGTGTCGAGGCTCTCATCCTCCTCGACGCTGTTGATATCCGCCACGTATCGACTTAGCGCGTTAGCGTTTCTGTTCGCTGTCCCGGCCTTGTGTATGATCTCGTAATCGTATTCTTCTAATTTTAGCCTCCATCTAATTAATCGAGATCCAGGGTCGGTTACATTAAATAACCATACGAGCGATTTATGGTCTATGACTATCGTGAATTTTGTCCCGTATAAGTACGGTCGAAAATGTTTAACGGGCTATACTATTGCTAATAGTTCCTTTTCGGTCGTATTATAGTTTTGCTAGTATTCGACTGGCATAGGCTATTGGTTGATCCTGACCTATTTTTCCTTGCGATAATATCGCTTCGATTGCATAGTCTGATGCATCGGTTGTTACAATAAATTCCTTTTCAAAATCTGGATATTTTAATAAAGGTACCGTCATTAATTTTTCTTTAAGCATTTCAAATGCTTGTTGTTGTTCCTGAGGCCACTCGAATTTATTTTACTTTTTCGTTAGCTTCGTTAGTGGTTTCGCAATCTTTGAGAAATTTTTTATAATATCCGGTTAATCCTATAAAAGCTTGAATATCTTTCACTTTTCTAAGCGTCGGGAAATTTCTTACAGCTTCCAGTTTAGATGGATCCGGCGATATTCCGTTTTCCGTAATTATATGACCTAAATATGTCACTTCTCTTCGTAGAAATTCGCATTTGTCCGGCTGTAGTTTAAGATTATTTTCTCGCAATCTTTGTAGGACTTCGATGAGTCTCTTGTTATGATCTTGTAAGCTCGCTCCTTAGATTACGATGTCATCTAAGTATACCACGCATTTTATTCCTTGTATGCCTATCAGTATTGAATTCATTAGCCTTTGAAATGTGGCTCGCGCATTTTTTAATCCGAAGGGCATTCTATTTTATTTGTAATGCCCGTGAGGTATGGAAAAAGCAGTTTTGCATTTGTCGCCTTCTTCCATCGGAATTTGGTGATATCCGGATGGTAAATCCAGGGTTGTAAAGTACTTGGCGTTTCCAAGTTGATTTAATATATCCGTTATATTCGGTAGGGGAAATGAATCTCCTATAGTTAGATTATTTAGTTTTCTGAAATCTACGACTACTCGTAATTTCGTTTTTCCTGACGAGTCGGTTTTCTTGGGGACTACCAATAACGGTACGTTCCATTGGCTCGTGCTTGGTCGGATTATTTTATTTCTTAACATTTCTCGGACTTGTCGATTTACTTCCTCTTTATGCTTCTCCAGCAGGCGATAAGGCCATATGTTGACCGGTGAGCTATCTGCTTGCATTGCAATCTTATGCGCGACGGTATCTATGCATGTCAGTGGTTCTCCTTCGATATGCATCACGTCGATAAAATTCTTGCAGATTTCTATTATCGTTTTCTTTTCTTCTTTATTTTAATGTTGTGTACGTAATAATCGTAATACCTTTTCACTACGCGGGGTTACTTCCTCTTTATTTAGCGTTCGTATTACGTTAATTTCTTCTGTTTCACTTCGTTTGATTTCCTCTATACTTACTTGCGGCATTAGCATTTTGATTGTGTTATCCGTTGTATTTATAATGCTGGCTGCACATAGGTAATTCGTAGGTTCTACTAGACAATTTACCTATGAATATTCCTGGTATCGTTTCTTCTAACTTTATCACGCCTATCTGTGTTCTTGTCAGTAGCAACCTGTATTATAGTTTCGCTACGTGGTTTCAGCGTCATTTTTAGATAGGGGTAAAGCTTTAAGATATGCTGTCCTATCTTTAATTGTTTTGTTTTATAATTGCAAGTGGCTTGATGTTTTCGTAGGAAATCAACTCCTAGTATTCCGTCATATTCTATCGGAAAATCATGCTTAACAACGTACATAGAGTGCTTGATTCGGCGCTCTCCCAGAGTTATTGTCGCCTTAAATTTTCCCAGTGTACATATCTTATGTTCCGTTACGCCGATGAGCGTTATTTTTTCTTCTTCTATTAACGTTTCGCCTTTTAAATGTTTCACTTTAATTAATGATATTGCGGTTCCTGTATCGAATAGTAAATTTATTTTTTCGCGTTTCGCTTCTCGCATTGGTAATGTGACAAGGTCCAATCCTGTCTGTATATGCGGCGTATTTTTGAAGTGTGATACTTGATATTCCATTGCAGGTCGGTGCGACTTTCTTTCGTTCTTTTCCTCCTCATCGCTACTTTGCGCGGAGTTAAATTTCTTTTTTCCTTGCTCGCTATTCTTGCGGTTTTTATTTTCCGGTCGCGAATTATATTGTTTGATTCGGCTCGATTGATCTCTATTGGGTTGTCCGTGTAATAACCAACATTCTTCGCGATCATCTCCGGATTTTTTGCAATAATGGCAATATTTATTTACCGTATTTACGCGGGGTTTTCTATCGGGTTTCGGCAATGAAAATCGATTTGCGTATCAGCTAGTTCGACAATCTCGGTCGTAATGCCCAATTTTTCCGCATTTTTGACATTGCACGTTTATTTTATTTTCTTGTTTATAGGTCCGTGTGAAATTTATTTTGCTTCGCGTACCGGTCGCGGATGGTGCTTTAACCTTTTCTTCCGCGCTGGCCGCTGCTATTGCTTCTTGCAACGTAGCGTATCCTCACGATCGAACAATTGTTTTAATTTCGTCCTGCAATCCTATCTGGAAATTCTCTAAGGCTTGCTGTTGTATTATTTCCATTATTGCGCATTTATTATCTACTGTATGATGTCGTCCTTCCTTCATCGACTCGTATAGCTCCATGGCTAGTTTGTCTGCGTTAAGTCCGTAAGTTCGTGCGCTTTCTCCGTTTTTCTGTTTTAGCGTATTGAATTCAATTTGTAGATGCGTCGTACTATTTTTACTCGCATAGCAGACCTCTAATTCATTTTTTAATTGTGCGAAGTCTCGAATTCTACGCGTTTGGAAATCTAGCATCGCTCTGCCTTTTAATTTCGTGCATAATACTGCTCCTAATAGCGTTACTTCATCTAACGGGTCGATGTGTTCTACTGCATATGTAGCCGCGCTCAAAAATTCTTGTAGTTTATTGGGTGATCCGTCGAATTCCGGAATCATTCCACGAGCCTCTTTTAATGGTAAAAATCCGCGTCCTCTTCGATGTCGTACATCCTCGGGTGTGAACTCGTACATGGTCTCGGTTCTTTCTCCCGGCGGAGTTCTATGCCCGTTGTTTTGTCGAGGTTGCGGTCCTCTAATTTTCAAATCGTATATCTCGGCATGCATACTTCTAATTTCTCGTCTAATTTCCTCTCTCATTTCCCGCAATATTTCCCTAAAGTCATCGGCTGCTTCGTCCGTTTTTTTCTGCGGTTTGTGTTGAACTCGCGCGTTTGATTGTGTCGCGTTTCTAATTGTTTCTTCTTGTAATCGCTTAATTCCCTCATCGATATCTTCCAATGTGATGGGTTGCGATGCGGAAGCGTTTGAGTTATACATGTCTTGAATGCGATAGATTTCGTCGGGGTCAAAGATACTTGAATCGTATGACGTTAGTGAGAATTCGCGGCGGTGTGTTAGTCTACAAGACGCACTTATTGATGATTTGACCTCAACATCTAGTTCTATATTGTTCGTTATTAGACTATTATCTAATTCGCTAAATGGAAATTCGCGTTCGATTACAACGTTTGCTCCGAGTTCTGGTTCGGACAAATTCTCGCTTGAATTTAATGCGCTTAGATTTCTTCGTACGTTATCGTGTATATCCCGGAGTGCTTCTACTGCTACTTTTATAGGGCTTACTGCGCTATTTCTAATGGCTCTATTCGCTGGTTCGCTAAATAATCATGATTTATTCGCTACACTTTTCTGTGGTGCGTTTCGGTTTTCCGACATTCACGCGTTTACAAATTTTAATTTCTCGACTTACAATAATATTGTACGATGAGCAGCATTCTCTCGTTCGATGTCGGCCGTCGGGCGTTGATCGTCGCGTGCCGTTGAGTTAGGTCGGTGCGCCTTCTCAGGTTGCGCTTATCGTTGTCGCCTCGATATACCGGGTGTCTCGAAGTTCCTGCTAGACTTTCTTTTCCATCGGTTGTAGGTGTCGACTGTCTGACGGAGTTATCCTTGCTGTCTCTCGTTCTGTCGATTCCACGGAATTTTCTGCCTCGTGGTTATGGACCTTTGCCGGTGTTGATTTTGTTAGAGCTGGCGTATCCCACCGCTGTCACCAATTAATGTTGTGCCTCTAGCCGCTAAGGAAGAGGTCTTTCGGGATTTGTACGCCCAAAGAATTAGGATCCACGCTCGAAATAAGACACTTCCGGACATTAGGTATAATTTAGTATATTTTGCAAGATTTAATACACTTTCACTTATTCGCGATTATAATAGTCGGGCGCGATACGTACGGTACTTCAATACTATAACTGAGCGAGTGAGTAGCCTGCGAGTGGCCCGCGTCAGTACATCTCGCGCTTATTATACAGGGTGTCCCATTTTAAAGGACCCACTCAAATATCTCAGAAACACTGCGTTAAATCGAAAAATATTTCAAACAAAAGTTGTGTGGCTTCAAGGGGGCCATAAGATGGTGACAATGATTTGACCTTGGAAAATCATTTGAAGGTCATGTGAAGGTCAACTTTAAAATCTTAAACGGAAACCCCCATTTTTTATTTAGTAGCTTGCCTCGAGAGCTTTCCAAAACACTATAATAAACTATTTTTTTATTAAGTACTTTTTGAGTTATTTTATATTTTAATCTGACATCTTTTGATATAAAAAATTAAATATCTCATAAAATAGTTAGTTTTTGATAATCTTATCGTAATACTTTTATGTACAGAATAATGATACAAATCAATTAGTATAAAAAAATAATAGTTTTTAAAAAAATTATTTACGATGTATTTTTTTAAACAATTATTTGTTTTTGTTGCATGAATATACAGGTTGGGAAGTAACGCGTTACTTGTAACGCCGTTACCGTTACAGTTACTTTTTTTCGGTAACTGTAACGGTAATGGCGTTACAAATTTTATTTGTAACGGAAAAAGTAACTTCGTTACATTTTTCGGTAACGAGTAACGAATTTAACAGTTACTTTTATCGTTACTTTTTTCAAATTTTTTGATTTATTTAAGATATTATTCTTGCTATTGTGCGTGATAAAATTTTTATCTTAACCGTAAAGCCGTAAGCAAATCGACCAATTAGCATTCTTATTATGTTGTAAAAATGCTTGAATGTGATTGATCAACTTATGGCTCTTGCAGACCAGTGCGATGACGCGACGCGCGATATCCAATGAGAGCTTTATCTTTTCGGAAAAGCAGAGCTCTCATTTACTACCAGTTCTAAGTACCTTGCAACGAAAATTAGAAAATCTCAATAAATCTGACCTTATAGATTGCCATTCATTAGTTGAAGCTATTCAGCAAGGTTTAAATAAAAGGTAACTTATTAATTTGATTAATACATATGTTATTTAATTTTAAATAAGGATTTAATTGAAAAATATTATTTTATTTTAAACTATTGATTCAAAAGTATTAATTTCAATAAAACAAACAATGTCGCTTAATTTACTATATTTGATTTTAGATTTCTTACAATATTTGAAACAAAAGAATTAATAATAGCAGCATGTTTACATCCAAAATTTAAGTTAAACTGGTTAACCGGAGAAAAAAGAAAACGTGCTGAAAATTACTTGGAGGATTTATTGAGAATCCGATCAATTGAAAATTCTTCAAAAGCTGGAAAATCTGACGATCACGATGATTTTTTCATTTTTGAGCAAAAAACGGTGCAAAATGAATCTGAACAAGAAGAATTGCAACGGTTTTTAAAATCAAATAATTGTAATATAGAAATGTTAAACGACTATCCAAAACTTAAAAAACTTTTTATTAAATATAATACAGCTCTACCAAGCAGTGCATCTGTAGAAAGAATGTTTAGCATCGGTGGCTCTGTATTAACACCACAAAGAGGGCATTTAAATGATGATACTATGGAGCAACAAATTTTATTAAAAATTAATAAAGAATTTCGATAAAATTTAATCATTTATTTTGTAATAAACCTTGAATGAAATCTTGCTTACAATTTTTTAAAAGTTTTTCTTATGCAAAATAATTTATTAGTTTGTATTGTAAAAAAGTAATGGAAATTGTAACGACTCGTTACTTTTTAGTAACTGTAACGGTAACGAGTTACTTTTTAAAATTGGTAACGAGTAACGGTATCGAGTTACTTTTTAGAAAAAATAACGGTAACGGTAACGAGTTACTTTTATAAAGTAACTTTCCCAACCCTGTGAATATATATCTCGCATTGCAACATGCTATTATAATATTACACGTGATTCAATGTATTGAATAGCTTGAAATTTGTGAAACACGAATATCGAAAATAAATTTAAGTTATAATTATAACTATACATATATATATATATATATATATATATATATATATACAGGATGTCCTATCAAAAGTGGCTACCCCTTTTAAACTAAAAAAGATAGACTGTAACAAATATATATCAAATTAAATAGTTTAAACTGAACTTTATTGTGAGCATAGTGATTGCTTCCAAAAGCTATCTGTAAAACTCGTATAATATGTACAATATTTACATTATATCATACATTGTTATGTTCGTTTCAAACAGCGCTACAATATATATATATATATATATATATATATATATATATATATATTGTTTATAGAAAATATAAAGTTAAAATAAAAACACTTTTTTGT
Source organism: Polyergus mexicanus (assembly GCF_030449975.1). Taxonomy (NCBI): domain Eukaryota; kingdom Metazoa; phylum Arthropoda; class Insecta; order Hymenoptera; family Formicidae; genus Polyergus; species Polyergus mexicanus. The sequence goes on from NW_027223403.1 coordinate 43,069, forward strand.
TAAAATACTTTTACAATATTATTGATTAATTCATTTGTGCTCTATATAGAATGCTGGCTCCAATTGCCAATATCTAATTCTAATTTATTAATATAAATAAAAATATAAGTAAAGGGCAATACGAGCCATGTGCAGTACTTGGGGCACAAGACATTTTTTTTAAAATATTAGCGTACGTTTCGGTCCCATTCTTTGGACCTTCTTCAGCGCATTATAAGTAACTCAGTGCTGGGATTTACTTGCACATTTCGGCCCGATTCTGTAGCTTACGCCTACTGCCCCCCACTCCTCGCTCGTGCGTTAGCAACGAGTCGCCAGATACGCGTAACTAAGGAGTGCGACGCTACGTCTCAGGAGTGTCCGCATGTAAAAATGTCTAAATGCCCTAGCCCTAAATATAACGATAAGATTTATTAAATAATTAAATCAATATATTATATATTCCGTTTATATAATTTACATACTTTTGTGATACTTTATTCAAAGCTTTCTCTTAACCCGATTTAGAATTATATCAATTTATAACGTTAAAATATATGTAATTTATTTTCGCGTACATTAAAATCATACAATATTATCGATAATGTCACAAAATATACTCGTAATAAATAATTATAATATAGAACGATTGCAATATAATTATAATTACGAGACAATAGATTTCCACATCACCCATGAGGTATTATTGTTAATGCGTTTTTTTTTAAGTGGTTTCCCCAGTAGGCCTATTCCACTAAAGAAGAATAATCCGTTCGCGTACATATATATATGGAAAAATTATACTAAAGATAAAAAAATAAAAGAAAAAAAGAAGAGAACAATCGTGTAAACATCAATTTGATATTCTAAGCCGTTTATGTGAATTTACAAGGGATAAAATATCTACGGGAATATTAGATGAACTAGAGCGCATCAAAAAAGATAATGATGTATCGCTCAAACAACAACGTTTATCTGTTTTCGTATATTTTAATTTTGAAAAAGAACATTCACATAAATACGTAGAACCGAACATAGAAAAAATTCGAAGACCAAATTTTATAAGTTCGGGATACTTTGATGAATCTAAAATCTTAAAGAATTCAACACTTTTCTAGCCGCGGTTTAAGAGGCAGATCATTTTGCAAATCGCAAAGTTCTGCCTGAAGTTCTATATTTTGTTCTTCAATCGGAACAAGAAGAGGATTCTCAAAAAGAATTAGATCTTTTCTAAGCAATTCGAAATCATTAAACCGCATATCAAACTGGGTTATTAAAGAATTAATTATAAATGAAGTTGTTTCTGAAAATTACAATCTTTGCCGTATTCTTCGAAAAGAATTTGACAAGATGGATAAAAGTAAAAATTATTTTTTTCTAAATGATTTTTAAATAATAGTAATTTTCTACGGAATGAGTCGGTATGACTAACTAAGTCTGATATAAGTTTGGTTGGCCTTTTGCAGCTTCAAATTTAAATTATTTAAATGGGAAGTTAAATCTGTAATAACAGCTAAAACTCAGAAAAAAAATCTAGATCTTCGAAAAAGGATTTAAATTCGTCATAATTTATAGACATTTCTTGCAAGAAAAGGAAGATTTCTTTTCTTATTGTAAAGAATTTCTCTAGACATTTCCCTGCGCTAAACCATCGAACTTCGGAATGTAAAGGTATATCTTTATAAATTGCATTATGCTCTTTGAGAAAGGATTGGAACTTTCTGTGATTCAGAAATTTGTGTCCGCCTTTTATTGCATTAATAATTTTAGTAACTATCTGCATTGCGGTACACAATTTAATCGCTTTCCCACATAATGCTTCCTGGTGAATTATACAATGAATAAGGGGGAACTTTAAATTTTGCTGCTTTATTTGGCCGAAGAATCCAATTTTCGAACCTGTCATTGCTTTCGCATCAGTTTCAGTTACGATAGCCGAACATTTAGAAAAATCGATATTAAATTTTTCTAAGGTTTGTTCAACGGCTCTAAAAATATCTATCCCGGTTGTTGTGCCATGTAATGGTACAAAATTTAAAAGCTCCTCGACATATGAAAAATCGTTTTGTACGATTCGAGCAAAAATACTCAACTGGCTCACATGTCGATTATCGGTGCTTTCATCGAGGCACAACGAAAAATACGAGCACGTTGCTAATAAGTCTTTTAATTTTTCTTCTATGGAATAAGCGATGTGAGTAACTCTTGCTGCTACTGTTTTTTTATTTAACGGTATACTAGTAGCTTCTGCAAGAGTTAAAGAATTTACAAATGATTTTACAGCTTCTATGAGGCATTCCTTTACAAATTCACCTTCAGTAAACGGCTTAGAATGTTTAGCGATTAAATGTGAAATAGCATATGATGCAGTGACTGCTTTTTCGGAAGATACAGCATTATTATCGATTTCAAAATTTGTGTTATCACTATAACCTTCTTCATATATTAATTTTAAACTATTTATTAAATTAATCTTTTCATCACAGTTATATTTTGCATATTCATTGAAATGTTTATTTCTATAATGTCTTTCGATCAAAAATTTTTTAACACGAGAAGGTTTATAACCACATAAAAGACAAACTGTTCTATTACGAATATGTGCGAAAAAATTATTCTCCCATTTCTTATCATAATGTTACACATACCTCTGTCCATCAGCCATCCTTCACGTTTGATGAAGAGATTAATGTGGAAGAAAGTTAAGTATGCACAGGAAACACACCAGAAATGTTGGAATTGCTGCTGAATGAGCTGCCGCCCAGATAATCTTGTGAGGGGCACTGAGGAGAGAGATGGCTCAGGAATTGTAGTTAGCGCTGCCCCGATGATGAAATGCCCGGGGGTGAGGGCTGCCAGGTCTTCCGGGTCGTCTGAAAGTGGGCACAATGACCTGGAGTTGAGGACTGCCTCGATTTGGACTAGAGGATTTGTAAGTTCTTCGTAGGTTAGGGCAGTCTCCCCTATAGTCCGTCGTAGATGATGCTTGACCGATTTGATAGCGGCCTCCCATTTACCGCCAAAGTGAGGGGCTGCCGGAGGATGAAGAACCAAGTGATGCCGTCATGGGTCAGTAGCTGAGCAAGTTCCGAGAATTCCTTTGATCCAGCGTTGAATGAGTGGCCTTCACTTGGACACAGTACAATTGGACACGGTGCAAATGGACACGTTACAAATGGACACGAGATTGTGCACACGGTTCAATTGGACACAGTGCATTTGGTCACATTAATTTTGGATACAGTAGCTGTTGGACACATAAGAAAATACGCATCGTTTACTTGGACATCGCTCAATTGGACACTGTTCATTTGGACACCGTTCGTTTGGACACCGTTCATTTGCCCACCGTTCGTTTGGACACCGTTCATTTGTACACAGAAACATGCGCACTGTTTGTTTGAATATGTAACAGATGGAGAGAAATAAAAATCATTTTGGGAAAATATAATCAGTATTCTTATAACACTTTATACTGGTAAATCTATGTAAAATATGAAATCGTGAAAAGGAGATACATTTGAAGGTTATAATATCTGTCAAAATAAAATATATTCATACTTATATATCTCTGATACTGATGTCATTAATTTTACATTGCTTTTAGCACTTTGTTTAGCCTTTCGCATATTTGGATGTCATGCATGGATACAGTGGGTTCCGCCCCCCCCCTGCGGGGGGGCTCCACTTCCGGAAGATATAACCTAACCCAAACCTATTTCTTATTTAAAACAAAAATTTGGTGTGGATTACGTCGTATAATTTAAATAAAATTTTGGTGTCCAAACGAACGGTGGGCAAATGAACGGTGTCCAAACGAACAGTGGGCAAATGAACGGTGTCCAAACGAACGGTGGGCAAATGAACGGTGTCCAAACGAACGGTGGGCAAATAACGGTGTCCAAACGAACGGTGTCCAAATGAACGGTGCGCATCTTTCTGTGTCCAAACGAACGGTGTCCAAATGAACAGTGTCCAATTGAGCGGTGTCCAAGTAAACGATGCGTATTTTCTTATGTGTCCAAAAGCTACTGTATCCAAAATTACTGTGTCCAAATGCACTGTGTCCAATTGAACCGTGTGCAAAATCTCGTGTCCATTTGTAACATGTCCATTTGCACCGTGTCCAATTATACTGTGTCCAAGTGCTTCACTCCCGCGTTGAATAGCCGCTTAAGAGATGTATCTGCCCCCAGAAAATTGGTTCCACAGTCGCTAAACAGAGTTTGGCAGATATCTCGCCGTCCCGTCAACCGCCGATACGCTGCGATAAATCCTTTTGTTGAGTAATCCGTCACTGCCTCCAGATGAACCGCTGAAGTTGAGAAGCAAACAAAGATGGCTAACCAGCCCTTGTAACACTTAGCCCCTCGTCCTCGCCAAGTTTTAAGAGTGAGGGGGCCGGCGTAATCAACCTCTGTGTTGAGGAAGGGACGAGATGGCGTAATGCGAGATGATGGCAATTGACCCATGAGTTGCTGTGCCTTTACGCCACGTTGTCGAGCACACCGAACGCAGCGGAGAATGTGAGATCTTACTGGAGCTCGGCCACCAACGATCCAATAAGCCTAGCGAAGATATGTCAAGGTTACCTGAGTTTCGCCGTGAAGAGTCCTTAGATGAGCGTCCGATATAATGAGTCGGGACAGATATAAATCCCGTGGCAAGATGGCTGGGCGCTTGCATTCAGGGTCCAATTGAGAATGCCTGAGCCGGCCTCCAACTCTGAGGATGCCCGAATGATCGATGAGAAGTACGCCGATTGAACTGACCAAATCCAATATAGTCGTGAAACTTCCAGATCTGCAGGTGTGAGAGGTGTGGCCAGAGAGGACTGTGGTATACCTTTGAGGATCGCGCAACACCGTTGACAATGAGCAGTAATCCGAACAAGCCGTGTGAGTGATGAGTAACGATAGAGGAGCTCCCAGATGTGGTGTTGCCTTACTGTTGAGGAGGTGAGAAGCTGACCGAGCCGCTCCTCAAGAGTCGCCGCCGAATCTAGCTGTGATACCGTGCTTGGCCAATGTTGAGGAGACTGTACTAGCCACGAGGGACCATTCCACCAAAGATGATGCCGAGAGAGTTGCGCGGAAGAGAGACCGCGAGAAGCACAGTCTGCTGGGTTCTCCTTGCCGGGAATAAACCGCCAATGTCCCTGAGGTACGCGTTCTTGAATTGCCGCCACTCGATTCCGAACAAAGTCTTTCCAGCGAAAGGGATGACTATTGATCCAGGTGAACGATACTGATGAGTCCGTCCACAGGTAGATTGGTATCTCCGCAAGTTCTAGGGTTCGTTGAACATAGCTGATAAGACGAGAAAGTAGAACTGCCGCCGTGAGTTCCAGCCGGGGAATGGTGGGAGATGCGACCTTGGTTTTGGCGCACACCAGTGTGATGATTGGCTCTATCCTGTGAGGAGTGACCTTGATGAACTGCAACCGCGCTGGCAAGTTGCGAAGCATTCGAGAATCCATGAAGCTCGACCATGGCTGACGGCGTGGAAGACATCCACCGAGGAATCGTGATGGAAGTCAGGTCAGACAGCTCTGAATGGAAGTGCGTCCACCGATGTCAAAGTTGCGGCGAGAGACAGTCATCCCAGCCGACCTTTTCCAGCTACAGTTCCTGGAGGAGCGTCTTCTCTCTGATGATGACCGGAGATAAGAATCCCAATAGATCAAATAGTTGCGCTACTTCTGAGAGTATAGTCCGTTTGGTGATAACGGGCCGGTTGGAGGCCTTGCTCTGGAAGACGAACTGATCCAAGTGAGGCTGCCATGTGAGTCCCAAAATCTTGCCCTGAGTGTTATCCGAGTGAGGCTCTACCGTGGCGTCGTCCATAGGGAGAGCCTGGAATAGCTCCGGATGATTACTCTGCCACTTCGCCAGAGGAAAGCCGCCCGCCTTGCAGAGATTTACCAGTTGGTGAGCGATAGAGGTCAGCGCCACCACAGATGTCGTCAATATACTTGCCCTTGAGGAGAGGGGGGACCGCCAGGGGGTACTTTCTACCTTCATCTTCGACATGTTGAAGGAGGACGCGAACAGCTAAGAAGGGAGCTGATCAGGTGCCATACGTGACCGTTGTGAGTTGATACGGAATGATGTTGAGCTGATCGTCGACCCAGAAGATCCGTTGAAGATCCCAATCGTCTGGATGAACCTGAATTTGGCGGAACATCTTGGTGATATCCGTGATAAAGATGTACCGGTCGCACCCAGAGAAAGATATCTGAGATGTCTGGTTGGAGGTTCGCACCCGTGTGCAGAATGTCGTTGAGGGAAGATCCCGTACTGGTGAGGCTGGACCCGTTGAATACCACTCTTAATTTTGTGGTGATACTGTCATCCTTGTAACGATGCATCCCTCCAGCGTTACCCGGCCGTCGATCCGCCGGAAGTCCGCCGCCCGACAAACACCGGTCGGGCATAATGCGGAGGCGCCGAGCGCCCATTTTTAAGATATAGAGAAAGTCGTTTGAATTTATAACCGCCGTCAAGACGCGTTGTTTACCGGGAATCGTCGCCGCGCTCGGGTAACCGTACCGACCGTTCCCGAAACCACCTGAGTCGCGCGCGGCGGTTCAACTTGAAACAATATGCCTTAAAACAATCAGGCATATTACGCACGCGCACCCGCCGGAAAAAGCGGTATAAATAAGAGCCAATTTTCTATCTCGAGACCAGATCTTCCGCAACCACCAGAGTCAGTACGACGCCTGGAATCCAGAACGATCCTGAAAACACGCTCAAAGAGAGAGAAAACGGGGTTGGGAGTACCCAGCCTCCGCCGAGAGTTTGCGGCATCTCTAAGAGCAATCCTTTGAAATCTCTGCGACCGAGGAACACGAGGTTGGGCGTACTCAGCCTCCGTCGGGAGTTCTCGACACCTCACCCGCATCCGTCCACCTACGTGCAACGGCGATCATTCAGTGGTAGGGAGTTCCCTGCCATTGACGGGTGTTCCCGTCGGCCGTTGCACTCCTGCATTCTATGGGAAAACCATCCCCGACGAAAATAATACCGCGATATCCGCGAACTCGCAGTAATTCCGCGACGGCCATTACCGCGATCGGACTCGCCATTAATACGGCGCGCTAAATCCCGCTCAAGGGGGAGGATCTAACCCGGCCGCGACATCGATCGACGCAATCAGATCGATACCGACACGTCTAAGGACCGCCCACCGGCCCGACCGAAATTACCGCCCGGTAGTTAGCGGCCTCTGCCGAAATCCAGATCCGCGCACGTCATCGATAATTGTATCGAATCGCTGAACGCGCGCTCCGCAACACACTCCGCGCATTGTAATTCGGATGCATCGCGATCGCCTCGACCATACACATTGTAAACCATACGAAATATTTCACGGTCGCACACGCACTCGCTCGCTCACCATCTCACTCACATACAAGCGCACACGCTCACACACACACAACATTTATACACATACACTCACTCTGTATCCACACATACTTACACGCAATAAATTATATTTTACCTAACGTATCTATCGTTCGTCTCTCGATACCCTTTCACGAGCCCCGGATCCCGACCGAGTTATCCACGACCGCCTCGCGAAAGCGGTTTATTACATCCTTAAGGACTCCATGATGAAGGAGGTAGAACACCGGTGATGGTTCTGCAGTGGAAGGGGGAACCCTGACCATGTGCTGAAGCTCTTTGTACTCCCGAATGAATGATGAGTACAGATTCTGACAAGTCGGATCCGTTGAAAGGCGCCATAGTATGCATTCCAGGCAACATTGAGCAGTTACTCGCGACTTCCCTAGTTGGCTTGTCTGTAACTTGAGGGGGAGCCGTACGACATAATGCCCCGCACTATCCCGAGAATGAGTGTCCTTGAAATGAGTCTCACACTTCTCTTCGTCAGGGTTGAGCTGAGTTGTGGAGAATGAGGGAAACTCTTCTTGAATCCAGAACTTCATGAGAAGATCGTGAAGCTCATGATCCACCACGATGAGAACTATGAGCTGAGGCCGATGGTGCCGAGGTCGGACCGAGAACAACCCATCCAAAAATAGTGCGTTGAGCGATGTGCTCCTCCTCCAACTTTTTAATGATGTCGGGCTGGATAAACAGCCCGTAGGAGTCGGCACCGAGGATTAAATCTATAGGTCCGGGTGTGAGGAAATCTGGATCCGCCAGCTGGAGCCCGTGAAGGTGAGGCCAACTATGTTCTGCTGTCGCTATAGATGGGAGTGAGGTTGTTAAATTCTTGAGGATGTAACCTTGATGGATTGCGAAGAGTAAATTGAGTGAAGTGTTAGAGGGACGACACGCCGAGTTCGCTCCGACTGAGATCCTCCAATACCTATGATGGGGACAGAGGCGTGCCGTCGAGGGATCTGGAGGATTTTGATAAGTTGCCCGGAAGCAAAGGTGAGTTCAGATCCGGGATCGATGAGCATCCTGACCGAGTGAGGCGAGCCGCAAGGTGATCGGATGATAGTGCAACAAGTAGCGAGTAAGACTGCCGGACGAGTGAGAATTACCGAGTGAGTTTGAGAGAGGACTGCGTGTGTGAGTCATTTCGAAGCCGTTGATATAGTGCTCTTAGTTGGTGAGGCTGGCGCCAACGTCTGTGAGGCTGCAGTCTAAGAGGTTGCCTTGCCTTGTGTCGCTGACAAACGTGGGGGTGGTTGGCTATCCATGTGTATCATGGTATGATGCTTGTTGCCGCATTCTCTGCACCTCTTCGAGTTCTGACAGGCGATTGCGTTATGCCTGCCCAAGCAATTGAAGCAGAGGCGACGGTCGATTACAATGTTGCGCCGCAGATGAGGAGACATATCTCTGAAACGAGGACAAGAGACGATGTAATGAGGGCCAGAGCACAGTGCACTTCCGGAGGTTTCCGAATTTCCGGAGGGGGGTGAGATGGCCACATGAGCGGAGGCCGTCGACGGTTTGCTGCTGTGTCGTAATGCCGGGGACGCTGGATAGTCCGCTGGAGAGACGCTCAACGTTCCGAATTCCATGCTTTCCATGGCTCGAGCGCGGCCGGTGAGAAATGTGCGAATGTCCTTGTATGATGGGGGGTCTGTAGTGGAGCCAAGCTTGACTTCCCATGCCTCTCGGGTGCTTGGGTCGAGTCGTTGGACAGTGAGGTGAACCAAGAGATGATCCCAGTGTTGAACAGGGGCTCCGAGAAACTCCAAGGCATTGAGCGCTTCCGTTGTGGTGTTGAGGAGGGTGTTGAGCTCATTGGCTGACCGCTGTGAGATGGTCTTAGTGCGAAATAATCCATCTACCTGGGCCGAAATGAGAAGCTGCTTATTTTCAAAGCGACTGACAAGCAAGTCCCAAGCGGAGACGAATGAGTCCTCCGACACTGACAAGTTGGAGATGAGTTGAGCAGCCTCGTCCATGAGGCTGGTCCGGAGATAATGCATTTTCTCGACTTTGGAAATGTCAGCATTCCGTCCAACTAACGATGAGAATAAGTCGCGGAACGGCCTCCACGCTAAGAAGTCACCCGAGAATTGTGGAAGAGTGATCTCCGGAAGATGCCGTCGCGCTGATGTCTGCCCGCCAATTGAGAGGTTGGCTAGTTGCGAGCCCGAGAAAGGAAGAGTCCGTTCCTTCTCCTCAATCTGCGTAAGCAATGCGGCTTTTGCGTCAGCATAATATAAGAGACACTGATCGTACACCTTTTTCTGAAAGTAATCGTGATCCAGGAGGAGCTCAGACTTGGATTCCGCCATTCGCTCGTGACTCGCTTCAAACTTTTGCCAATTGTTGTCTATAAGGTCGAGTTTCATCTTGAGCATCTGCAGTTGGAAAGTGGGGAACGTCGGTTCCTTACGCTCGAGAGCCACCGATTTGATGTAGGTGTACCGGTTCAGTTGCAGAGAGAATTTCGCTTCGAGATTGGACATGATGAATTATGCTTGTTTTGTCCGATGATTTCCAATTGATTAAATTCCTGAAGAGAGAGTGTCCAATGAGCCGTGCGTCTCCGAGGGTGAGAAAGAAAGGTCCATATCCCGCGCACTGGTCACAAGATGGCCGTTGAGAGGGTGAGCCTGAGCACAGCGTGGCTACGAGAGCGAGAGAGAACGCCCCACATGTCGCGGAGATCCGTTACCGAGCGCCCGAGTCCGTCCGAGCGTCGCCGAACACGCACGAACTGGCGAACGCGACGGAAGTCTGAGAGCGAGAGAGAGAGCATGTCGCGGATCGTTCTCGAACTTTCGCCGGTAGCACGTGGAAAGCACACACGCTATTCTCTAAGTCCGCACACTGAGATGTTCGTTGCCGCACCCACAGATCCGGCTCGAAGGACCAAAAAATGTTTGATAAAGAACCCGAGAAGTTTCTGGTTTCAGGGGGTGTCGGGAAGAACAGTTAGGATTCACGCACACTCACTCTGGTCCAAGTTGTACCTCACAAATGTTCCTCGCGCAAACGTAATTGGATGCTTAATTTGCGATAAGTTCTTTGTCGTTACCGAGAACCTTGAGAAAACCGGGAGATTGTTTACATGATCCGATCCAAGAAACAAAACCGAATTCCGAGAGCTTTTGTAAACTTTTCTAAAGGCGACGTGTGTCACGAAAGACCGGTACTCACAGAATGATCGAGAATCTCCGGAAGGGTCGATATCGACGCCAGTGTTGTTCTCAAGGACGCTTTTTTCGCGCATGCGCATTAAATATAGCCTTTAGGTATGTGTCACATTTATAAGAAAAAGGGTGCTATGGAACCTCTACTGAGATAATGTTAAAAATAAATTAAAATATTTTATAAATTATAAATAAATTACAAATAAATAATTGAATAATTAATAAAAGATGACATGAATGAGTTTAAAAAAATTTTAGCTTTAAACATATTATTGTAAACAATATACATGCACAATTATAATTATAAAATATTAAGTTTTATGAAATATTAATATTAATAAAATAATTGTATAATAATAAAATAAACTAAAAAAAGAAAGGAAATACAATAATATTGGTCATTTTTTAAAAATAAATAAAAGTATTTTATTTGGCAGAATCATAAAGAATACCAACATTTGTTGCAAGGGTAAGGAAAACTGCCAAAAACCTCACCAGTATTCATAACAAAAATATATCACAATTTTTTTATTATTTAAAAATATAAAATAAATATTTATATTTATATGGTAATATTTATAAAAAAGCAAAATAAATTCTTAATAAACTTAAATATGTTAAACTTAACTATATTTTATAAAATATCAAATAAATAAAGATATTACATATCAAAATAATAGCTACACTAAAATAAAAGTAAATAAATAAGAAATAAAAATAAATAATATAAAAGAATGAAGAAGATTAATTCATTAATTAAAAAAAAAATTTATATTGCACATTGCAGGTACATAAAATAAATTAATATTGCACATTGCAAAAAAGTACATTTATAGAAAATATCTGTAACAGAAAATATTGTTAGAGTAATAATATATGCATGCATAAAAATCGGGCTAGATGAATGTGAATTTATATGTTAAAAAAATATAATAAAATATACAAAAATTGTAAAAACAAAATATGAAAAATTACAAAATTAAAATAAAAATATCAAAAATTACAAAAATAAAATTAAAATACCATCAGATGAAGCGCATTATTTCGCGGATAAATTATGTGAATTATATAACTTTAAGTGTCGCGAATCAATTTCGAAATTTATACAATTAATGCCTGCAGCCTGAAAACTTGACCGAGCTATGCAAATTGCGGAAATAGTTTCAATGGATAATCGATTCCTTTTCTTATTTTTAACATTTGTAATTATCGAGAAAATACGTTCGGCTTCGGCATTTGAATGTGGAAGAGAAAATACCGCTTGAACCAATAATTCTAAATTTCCAAATATTTTATCTCCATTAAAATCTTTAAATTCTAATATTTTTTTTCACATTTGATTTATTTCTAATGAAGCTAATTCTTTTTTCTCTGAATCATTAAACATTGACGGCAGAATTCTCCATTCGAATGCTAATTTTGTTAGGTCAATATTACCTTTTTTTTTTTTTTTTTGTGACGGAGGGGAAATGCTTTTACGCATACCCCGCCTCGATGGGGGTTCGAGGGCGGGGTTATGTGGGGCTCGCCCCGACCTAAACAAACGGCCGGGGAATACCCACTAAAACCCCTCCGGGTGGTCTTCTCGGGCGTTTCTGGGAGCCTCCCTGGAAACTGGCATGTGCACTACTTCAGGGAGGCCCCCCGCCCACAAGCCTAGCCCGCTGGGGGGAGCATTTATTCCTCCCCCAGTGCCCACATTAATGACGTGGGGCATCGGCTTCCCTATCTAGGCGAGAGGGGGACCACCGCCCCTCCCGCCTCCCTCCCCGTTATGAGTCCCGGGGGGGGCGTGGCCGGGCCCAGGTACCCCACCTGGGCTCCGACCACCGGGGCCCGACCTCGGGGGGTGACGTCCGCGACGAGGTCAGCGGACGCCCCCCCGGTTTCGTCGGGGCCCTGCGCTAGCGCTGGGGGCCTTCGATGGGGCCGGACCCGATCGTGGCCCGGCCCCCTGCCCCCGCGCGCGCCCCCCCCCTGTCTGGGGCGGGTCTCCGGGGGTACCGGGGGCCAATATGGCCCCGGCCCCCGTCGCCCCACCCCGGGAGGTCCGTGGGGCGCGGCGATGTCGTGCCGCGCCCCCCCTGACCAGGGGGTGCGGGGGTCCGCGGATCCTGCCCGTTGTGGGCCCTCCCCGCGTCCCCCCCCCCAGATCCCCCGGCCACAACTCCTCGGTCGCGAGCTCCCCGGCGTCCCGCCGGGGAGTCGCTCCCGCTCTCTCTCGGCCTCCTCCTTCTGCAGCATTACTGCCTCGCAGAAGGAGGAGACCGCCCCCCAGGACTCCCCGCTCTCGAGCATAACGCCCACGATGCTCGAGAGCGAGAAGTCATTAACGCCTATTAAATCGACGAGGACACGGCGCTCTTCCGCCCCACGCTGGGCACACCTCCAGCGTGTGCTGCGCCGTGTCCTCGTCCCCCCCGCAGTGATGGCAGCGTGCGCTGTCCTCCTTCCCGATGCGACACAGGTACGCGCCAAAGCAACCAAGGCCCGTAAATACCTGTGTCGCACGGTACGACATCTCGCCACCCGCCCTCGTGACCCACTTGATCAAGTGGGGGCGGATGGCCTCGACGACGCGCCTCCCCGTGTTATCACGGGGGTCGGAGAGGTGCTCGTCCCACCTCTCCAGAGCGCGTCGCCTAGCCTGAAGCCTCACGGCGGTCTTGACCTTGGGGGTCAAGGTCACGCCTAGCCCGCCGAGCTCCCGCGTACGCCTGTACACGAATGCGCACATTTCGGCGTAGAGCTCGACGGGCGGCGTCCCGGCCAATACTGTGGCCGCCGTGTGCGACACCGTCCTATATCCGCGGACAACCCTGATGGCCACCCTTCTAAACACGCGGCGCAGCAGCATCCTGCTGCGCCTATTGGCCACCAGGGCGTCCGCCCACACTGGCGACCCCGTAAAGGGCCACCGCTCGGACGGTGCTCGCATATAGGCGACGCACCCCGGCCGTCCGGGCCCCCGAGATTGGGCAGGAGTCGGCTAGTACTCTGCGTTGATACCACTGCTT
>NW_027223404.1:0-56430 GCF_030449975.1 Polyergus mexicanus
AAGCAGTGGTATCAACGCAGAGTACTCAAAGCTGATTCAGAAATACACTGACAAACTTTCAGAACTTGTCGGGGGCACCAAAAGAATCATTTTTCGCAAATGGACTTAGGGTCGGAAATAGAAGACAGAGTGTTCGAAAAAGGTCGGAAATATCTCGAAATATCTAAAAAAATATAAGTTTTATAAAAAACTGTTTTAGACAAAAGTTGTAGGGTATAAAAAGATTTATTTACTGACTTTATGAGTTTGACCTTGGATGGCGTCGCCAAGGTCAGGTCGAGATTGCCTTAGGCAAGATCGGTGGCTGATCCAGCCAATGAAGGCAACCTCTCAGCCTGACCTTAGCGACGCCACCCAAGTCAAACTCATAAGGTCAGTACATAGATTTCGACTCTAGGTCCATTTGCAAAAAAATGATCCTTTTGATGCTCCCGACAATCTCTGAAAGTTTGTTGGTGTATTTCTGAATCACCCTGTATATATAATGTATATATATATATGTATATATATATGTATATATATATATATATATATATATATATATATATATATATATATATATATATACATACAAGATGTCCCAAAACACCCTTAACAATGCTTGTGAGCAGGTAGAGCATAGTAAACTGAACAGAAAAGTCCTGTATCATTTTTTTCTATAATGCTTAATAAAGGAGTTATTATTGAGTAAGGTTTAGCCAATCAGCGCCGACTTTTAGTCGGACGCACGTCGGTAAGCTGCCCGCCTGGTAGTGTGCGCCGCCGTACCGACGGAGCGCTCACGCACACCACCAGGCGCATGGCTAAAGGTCGGCGCTGATTGGCCAGACTTTACTCAATAATAACTCCTTTATTAAGCGTTATAGAAAAAAATGATACAGAACTTTTCTGATCAGTTTACTGTGCTCTATCTGCTCACGAGTGTTGTCAAGGGTGGTTTGGGACACTCTGTATATACACATACGCACATGTGCGCGCGCGCACACTCCACACACACATACACAAAAATATATATATATATATATATATATATATATATATATATATACTGTAATATAATATTTATATACATTGTTTACAGACAAGAACACATTGGTAAAAAACTCTAATGAATCAGAAGCGGATAAAGATGATACATTACAAAATGTGAATGAGACAGTTGAATCTATTGCTGGCCCAAGTAATCATGTGCCTATTGTAGAAGACATGAACGAATATGAATTAAATGATTCTAATGATGACATCAATGTGCCGCCGATTCACGATGATTTTTCATTTATCACGAGCGACACAAATAAAAATGCATTTGATAGTGATAAGGAATCTGAAATTGATATGAATGAATCATTGGCGCTGAATGAATCATTGGCGCTATTAGATAAAAAACATTTAAGCAAAAATACGACGAATCCTGCATTAGTATATTTATTAGAGTATAGTGGTTTATCTCAGAATCAGATCATGCATCTCATGAAATACAATAAAAACAAGAGCCATAAAACAAGAACCGCAAGCAAAAATGTAAAAGTGCACGAGAAAAATACTAATTCAGAATTAACTGAAGATAAAACTCCAGCAATTGCTAAATCGATATTAGCACTGCCTGAAAATTGTATGGAAATTTCGACATCTATAGAATCACAGAATATGCAAAATACATGCACGACCAATGATGATATGATTGTTGAATTAATTTCATCTAACATGAAATCGGATGATTTCATCAAAGAAGAATCATTAAAAAATAACGCTGAAGCATTAGATATTCTAACATCTAGTCTCATATCCTCGGTTGATAAATCAATGATGTCTGAGGAATGCCCTTCTTCTCCTACAAAGTCTAATAACAATATAAGAGTTGAATTAATTTCAACAGTACAAACAGACACATCAGATTCCGATTCTGATGGTTTTATAGAGATTCAAGATGTTCCAGTACCTTATACGGGAATATTAGAAAAAAATATTACAGAAAACGTCGAGATAGCTTTTAAGACTGATGAAAAATTAGAAGACGATATTTTCGCTGACATATTTGAGAAAGCGGATAAAAATAAGAATAGAGATGAAAATTTGTCAACTGGTTGTTCGAAACAAATACAGTCTGTCAATGAAAACGGTGAACACCAAATGCCATTAATTTTTGAAGACAACAATTTGAAAATCAATTTATTGAATACTACATCTGAGGAATTGATTATAGAGAAAACAGAAATCAAATCACTGGAAAATATTCAGTTAGTTGAGAATGATGATGGGAAAGTGCACGACTTTCAAGACTCCAACAACTTAATAAAACAGAATAATTTAGATTTACTTATTCAAGACAATGTTTCTAACGAATACATGCAAGAAAAGATAGCAGTATTGCCTACAAATGAAGAAGATTTAATAGAATTGAAGGTATACTTCCAGTATTATTTCTGTAAATAAATTAATGTTTCAATTTATTTATTTATTCATTTATATCTGATATGTGTGAATTTGCTAATTTCAGACACAATTAGAATATGAGCAGGAAGAACTTACCAAAGGCATTGGCAAATTTGAGAGACAAGCTATCAATATTTCTGATCAGATACAAACCGAGGCACAAGTATATTTCAGAATATATTGGAAACAATTTTTGTTGTGTGTACAACTATATTGCATGTGTCATATTATGTTTGTTTGTAGGAATTGTTACGTTTATTCGGCATACCGTACATAATAGCACCAATGGAAGCAGAAGCGCAGTGCGCATTTTTGGAACAAATTAAACTCACCGATGGTACGATTACAGATGATTCCGATATTTGGTTGTTTGGTGGTCAATATGTATACAAGAACTTTTTCAACAATAACAGAAGAGTGTTACAATTCCGTGCCTGTGATATTCAACATCATTTTAGTAAGCATTAGATAAATCTTCATAAATATATATTTATTTTTAAATACAACATCAAAAATATATATTGAATATATATCATTTAAAATATTTGTGAGAAATTAAAATTAATTATAAGATCATTTATTGTATATATACGTGCGTGTATGTTTAACGATTAACACATTATATACATATCGCAGAACTCAGTCGGAATCAATTGATACAATTGGCCCTTTTGGTCGGTAGTGATTATACTACAGGAGTTGCGGGTATTGGTCCAGTCACCGCGCTAGAAATATTAGCCGCTTTTCCCGCCGAAGGGGATAACGTATTACACGGATTATATAATTTTTGCTCGTGGATTAAAGAAGGAAAATTTTCTGGAAAAACGGGCCTACACAATAAGTTGCGAAACGTGAAGTTGGACAGAGGTAAGCGGTAATCATCTGCAAAACATGATCAGATAAGGACGAATAGTCTCTATATCACTTACTAGTGATAGAGAGGAGAGGGAGGGGGGAGAGAGAGAGAGAGAGCAAATAGTGTAACTAATTTCAGATTTAATTTCAGATTTTCCGAATCAAGCAGTCGTCCAAGCGTATCTTTTTCCTACGGTCGATGAATCAAAAGAGACTTTTACTTGGGGTAAACCGAACATTGTGCTTCTTTGCGACTACACCAGGCAGAAATTTGGATGGACGAAAGGCAAGTTTGATGACACAATCATACCGGTATTGAGGAGAATGGAGGAAAGCAGGAATCAAAGATTGTTGGACATGTATTTTAAAACGAAAATATCGCCGCGATCCATCGAGCCAATCTTGAGTAAGAGAGTGCAGAAAGCTCTATGCAAATTAAATAACGTCGATATGGATGAAGAAAATGTAGATGGCAAATCTCGATCTAAAAGAAATAAAATAAGCAATGCCGTCCTAAAGTTGAACGAAGAAAAAGATATAGTCGATTTTGAAACATCAACTCACAAGACTAAATCGGTTCCAAAAGTAAATGCTACCACCAATAAACCTCTTAAATCCATTGACAAAAAAAAATATACCAAGGAATATATACCACAACGAGAAAAGGATAGAGAATGTGCATTAGAAAGAAAATTACATGCTATAGAGATATTTAGAAAATCAAAAAAAGGTTTAGATAAAACAAGAAAGGTAAAATGTGCAGCACGAAAGGTCAAAAAAGAGGCAGAACTATCGGAAAGCGATAGCAACTAGATCTAATTTTTTGTATTAAAACAAAAGTTTTTATATATTGTGAATAACAACTTATAAGATTTATCAGAACCAAATTTAATTAACGTTCCTAATATTATCAATGATGTCTTCTGTATTTCAATTTTGCATCTTCCTTCGTTCTTAATAGTCGTCCAATTTGCAATGTCCTTTCTATGGTTCTGAAGATTGTGTATAAAAATATGTGTGAATAATGTGTGTTTTTACATACATACATCTTTTTATATGTGTAAAAATACAAATTATTTTTCTCTCAAAAGGACTATATATTCCAATAATTCTATTTTTTACATTCAGTAATATAAGGGTTCACAGAAGACATTATCATCATCTCTGTTAATATAGCTCTGTAAAATACAGATTCATATATTTATATGTATATATACATAAATTGTAGCTAAAAATTATGTATTTTAATATTGTGATGATAAAGAATAATGAATAGTTAACAGAATGAACAAATATAGTCGATAAAATGTGGATATCTTTCAAAGTTCAGTTTGCGAAAAGCCGTTCTTTTTTAATCGCTTATAACTTATTAAAAATTATTAATACTTCGACATTTTCAACGAATAAAAATGCATCGACTTTGATACATTGGGTCTGTTCTTTATAGCTGAAAACTGGCTGCACTAGTTCAGCTATAAAAAACACTCATTCTGTATGTATATACGCGCACGCACGCATCGTGTACATATACACATATATACATATACATACAAAAATGCATACATATATATATATATATATATATATATATGCATATATATACATATATATATATAACACGATAAATATAGAAATATGTAAAATACAGTAAATATTTTGGCTGTAGTAGGAAAAAAATTGTCAAAGTTAAAAAAAAAAACATTTTTTACGTTGATACTGTTTGAAAAATCAAATAGATCCGGATTATGAAAAAAGTTTAAAGTATCACAAAATAATATAGTTTTTGATATCTTCGTAAAAGAAAATAATTGTAATTAATATTTTTCCTTATTTATGATAAAAACTTTTGATCGTGAATATCCCGTAAAATCAACTGCAAGAAACAAAAAAAAAACGAGTAATTTGCAAAAAGAGAGAGAATATTTTTCTACAATTTTTAGTAAATATAACTTCTAAACAAGTAAAGATCTAAATCAAGTTTTGTGCACAAATATTTATTAGAGTTTTTTTAATATGTGTTAATTTTTATTTTTTTGGCAATGTTTTTTCCTTTTCAAATTTATCAATAAGTGCTACAATACGCAATTTTCCATAAGAATCAATAACTAACTTTAAACTTAAATAATTTTCAAACCGTTAAGAGAATTGTGCTCATATTTTGCACAGATACTCAGAAGAAATAATAGAATAGTCTATGAAATTTTTTGCTTTTGTCAATGTTTTGACATATGACACACATCCTTAAAAATATAAAAAAGAAAACATACAATTTTATTCAATTAAATGATTTAAAAAATGAGTCGATTTATCATTTGTCTTGTGTATTAATTAATTCTAAATCTGCACATTTTTATCTTTAAAATTATAAATTCCAGACAATTCATCAAGAGAAAAAGAATTACCTTTGACAATATTTTAAAAAAATAATCTTTATAACAATTTATTTGTACGAAAATATAATGCATTAACAATGAAACATATAATACTAGATTATATGGGTTTGTATCTACATATGTACATGTACATGTACATGTACATATGTATACCATATTGTATATATCTACATTGTATATCATATATATAGTTGAACAATTAGCACTTTACAATAAAATTAGAAAAAACAGAGAGAGAAGTTTACAAATCTCGATATGATAAAATATTCTGGTACATATACAATTAATAATATATTATATGTAGGATAATATATACAAAAACATATCTGTAGAACACACACACCTCTCCATAGTTTATATAAACTTATACAATTATATATAAATAGATTTATCAACTTTTCGTCAATCTACAAGCAGGTATTTATTAAATCAGTTTTCTTAAGTATTAATATAACTACTATTTCTCTGATTAAGAGAAAAAAAACATTATAAAGAGATAAATCATGGCTTAAAAAAAATTTGAAGCTTTATACATTAAAAATCGTAATAAAACTCTCATATAGCACCAGCTTTCTTAGCACCATTTTATACATAATTTAATAAGATCCGAATATTATCATTGATTTAAACCGAATAATTTTAAAGCATTAAAAGCGGTAGCCAATGCAACTTGCTCCGGCGTAGTTCGCATAAATGCCGCTACCATTTCTACAATCGCTGGCAAGGCACATGGTTCGTTACGTTGAAAGGTGCAATAACGATGAAGGAACATCATAGACCGTTCAGTTAAAGCGTCCTTCACATGTGCGGGTAATTTGCTGGCTCTGGTATTGGGATACATAAATGGTGCGTCGGTTTCTACTAAGATTTTATCCAATGGCACCTGTCCACCTTCTAGCAATTGTCTTATCCCGCTGTCAGACTTATCCTTGCATAAGTAACCTGTGATACCTAGATAAAAGCCTTGATCCAAATAAATGTGCGCCTCCTCTGCAGTGCCGATGAAGGAGTGAATCAGAACAGGCGGTAAACGATTCTTATATTGACTAAGAACTTCTAACACATCCTTTTGTGCACTTCTTTCATGTATTACTAATGGTTTATTTAATGTACAGGCTAATTCTATTTGTTTATGAAACACAGCGCGTTGAGCTTCCGGGGCTGAAAAGTCGCGACTGTAATCCAAGCCACATTCTCCGATTGCAACACATTCAAGATTATTGGCTATGCTTTCCAGTTCACACAAAGTGTCTGGGTCCTTCCAAGATTTGGCATCATGCGGATGTATGCCAGCTGTCGAGTAAAGCGTTCCGGGATATATTCTAGTTAGCCTCAAGGCTTCTTTGCTGGAACGAATGCTGGCACCTATCACCATAATTTTTTGTACACCAGCATCCTTTGCTCTTTGTATTACACTATCTAAATCTCGACTATACTTCTTATTCGTTAAATTGGCACCCACATCAACTATAATATAATTTTCATAGCATTGAGTCATGGATGATGGAACAGCTTTCTCCTCTTCAGCCATTCCTTTAGATTTCTATGAGACTATAAACTGAAGTATAAAAATATTATCAATATTATCAATATTACTTCATTCGAGATAATAAATATATGATATTATTCTATTATAAGAGAAGATCAGCTCTGATATCTCAATGGTATACATAGATATACGCGCGCATATGTATGAATTGGATATATAATAGAATATTTTTAGAAATACATGTATTTTTAGAAAGCATACTATTAAAAAATATAATTCATAAATATGGGCTCTACATCAATATAAATTTATTAAACCTATTTTTATTAAAAGCATTCTCGCATTTATAACTAAATAAGTGCCTGTTTGCAGATAAAGTCTAAGAAAGCAGTATAAGTAGATTTGATTATTTATATGTAATTATATATATATACATATATATATTTTTTTTTTCAAACATGAACATATTAATTTAACATAAGAGAGATCATTAATATGTATCACTGTATAAATAAGATGATCATATGTAACAAATCATTCATAGTAATGGATAAATTAATGCGAATTTGGTCACTCAAATTAGATCACATTACTGCATATTAAAGGCTGCTATATACAGAATGAGTCACTAGAAACTACATTTCAAGATATCTTCACAAATATTGATTTTACATAAAAACGTTTAAGACAAAAGTTAAATAATTTTAAAAGGAAATTTTTAGATGAAGGTGTCAAAAAGTTTTGAGTCATCTCAAATTTTTTAAATGGGAAGCCCTATTTTTAATCAACTATAATTGTAGAGGATGAAAAAACGAATTCAACGACCTATAACACTTTGACCATAGGGTGATCTTGAAATGAAAAAATCTAGAAAAAACAGGAGTAATAGCTAAATGATAAAAGTAATAATTTTTCAAACAAAATAAATTAATTTTATTTAATAAAATGCTATTTTTTGGAATCATTCGATATTGATAATACATTGCTTCATATCTTTGAGAGTTGTTGGTACATCTGTATACTATTTGTTCACTCATCATTCCAATAAAATCCCATTGACACATTCTTTTTTGTTATGTTTATCAATTCGAAGACATGAAACAACATTTTATCAATGCTTATTGAATGATTCCAAAAGATATGTTGCAAAGAATATGCACATCTTTTAAAAAACGTATTCAAAAGTGTAATGAAATGAATGGACAACACTTTGACCATCTTATTAAATAAAATTAATTCATTTTGTTTGAAAAATTATTACTTTTATTACTTATCTATTACTTCTTCTGTTTTTCTAGATTTTTAAATTTTAAAATCATTTCACGGTCAGTGTTATAGGTCGTTGGATTCATTTTTTCATCCTCTACAATTATGGTTGATTAAAAATAGTTTTAAAAAATTTGTGATGAACTTCAAAACTTTTTGGTGCCTCGATCTAAAAATAAGATGACCAAAATGTAATCCTTTCAAAATTATTTAACTTTTGTCTTGAATGTTTTTTTGTAAAATCAATATTTATGAAGATATCTTAAAAGGCAGTTTTTAATGACTCATCCTATATAAAGTTATCTAAATAAAAAAGATAATATAAACATTTTAAAGAATTAAAACTTAATAATGATATATTGTCACGTTATTTAGCAGAATATACATTAATTATAATTCATTATCAAAGTGTTCATACAAGATATTAAAAAAATGAGTCACGTATTTTAAAAGCAGATAGTATTGATCAAAACAAAAAAAGTCTAATTAACATGGGTCCTTCAATTAATATCTTCGAAGATACAGACTACCTTTCTATTCGGTTCTTTGTCTTTTTGCTAATCCCTTAGATTTTTGGCTATAGGGACACTTAAAGATTTTGGTGTATTCAACATCCGTTGATGACGTACAAGCACTGCAGGACAATGTTTTCAATGCGTACCAGTAAATCTGAGAACAACCAGATGTGTTTGACACGTGACAACGAATGGGAACCACATAGAATACCTTCTATAATGCTGATTGCAAAACCATAAGGATAAGTATTCTCTTGTTTACTGCCTATTATAGAAATGACACAACCAATTAGAAAAGGATAAAGAGTTCAAATAGAAAGATAACTTACATCTTTGAAGATATTAATTGTAGAACCCATGTTAATTACTCTTTTGTTTTGATCAATACTACCTGCTCTCAAAATATGACCTTCTTCTTTAACATCCTGTATATTATGCCATTGTATTTAGATACATTTTCATATATTTAATATCCACCAGTACGGTGTAGTAGGGATAATCAAATTCGCTAAAAGTTAATAAGTTACATAAACAGGCACTTAACTTTCAAGTATTTAACCTACACGCGATGCATCAGAGTTCACGTCAATTAAGAGCTAAGATATTTGCGCGGGGCACGACTGAATCACGATTACAAAATGAAAAGTAAATGATACCGGTACAAATAAGAGTTGGAATCGAATGGAGAATTAATTGTGTTTATTATTGTACTATAAATAAAATGACAAACTTACGTCAATCCCAACCTTCAAATACACGAGCTATACGTATAATATACTCCACACGTTGGATGATGTGAATTTTTTTTCTTGGACAATTAGTCGTCGCTCATTTTTGTTAAAGTAGCCGTTGTATACACTCATATCATTAAATAACCATACGAAACAGAGCAAAAGAGAATCGAGTGTATGTAAACGGGCGCGTTCAGGAGACACAATCATTGAACATCGTTTTGTCAACACTCGACTACAGTCAATCAGTGATGAAAGCTCATGGAAATGGAAATTATCTCATAGGCAGAATCTTCTGCGCATGCGTGAATGACGTCACTGCCTTACGTGTCCGATCTCGACAGACTCGTGCTTAGGTGTAATATAGGACATTTTTTAAAGTCTATATAAATTTTCTATTGTTTTCATTAATATTTATGCTAATGGTATATTAAATAGCTATTATCTCTTTAAGGATCAACAAAATAAATTTTAAAAATTAAATTATATATAACTTCTTGCAACATTTCCTATACTTTTCCCGTAATGGGGCATAACGATACCCTTTTTATAACGTACACTATACACTATTGAGGCCTACTTTGCGCTATTGCGCATGTGCAAGATTTTTTCCACGAGCTTTCATCACTGCAGTCAGTGGTCTAGTTTCCACCGAAGTATTAATTCGCATCTAGTGCGGCGTAGAACTAAATTTAAGTCGATGGAAACACGACTGACTGCGTTCATTTCACTCCCATTTCGATCTACAAGCTTTGTCGGAGTGGCAGCGAATTGACACGAAATTTAGTCGGTGGAAACGATTGAGACTAAATGGTGCCAACTTTTATTTTTCATTATTTTATAACCATCAATATATAATCTATATTATCGATGTTCGTAACAGTTATCGTTTGTTCGTATTAATCATAAAAAAGGAAAATTAACAAAAAGATTATCAAGGATTATGTTTATTTACATTCACAAGCAAAAGTTAAGTTGGCTCTACTGAAATATCAATTTTTCTCGCTTCTATTCTATTTCCAGTGGAAACAGTACATTAAATTCGATGCGCACCGAAACAGAATCGGATTGACGACTTCGGTGGAAACTAGACCAAAGATGCCAGAAATGGTATCCTGCGCGCGCATACTTGAGACCAACCATGTACACACATTGCTACGTTACGGGCGCAGAGCACCCAATTTTGGCGGGCAAACAGGTTGAGATAACTAGCATCACAGACAGTTTCGCGGTTTCTGTACGAATTTTTAAATTCGGAGTGTTCATTTATGTGCTAGAAAATAGGATGATGACTGTCGCATAGGATGCGAAAAGAAGATAAGCAGATAGTGCAATAGTGCAGCAATAATAAAGGTAAGCAGATAGTGCAATATTTATTGTTATTATTAATAAAATATTTTTATAAAATATGAATTAAATGCTTCCAAAGAAGCCATTCTAAAGAAATTTTCAAAGAAAGAAAAAAATAGGAAATTATATAACATATATAATTATATATATATAATACAATTAAGGGTCCATGACATACCTTATTTTTAGCTAGAATACTACTGCAATGACGTAATTTTCGTCATACATGCGCGCGCAGGATACCATTTCTGGCATCAGTGGTCTAGTTTCCACCAAAGTCGTCAATTCGATTCTGTTTCGGTGCGCATCGAATTTAATGTAGTTTCCACTGAAAGTAGAATAGAAGCGAGAAAAATTGATATTTCAGTAGAGCCAACTTAACTTTTGCTTGTGAATGTAAATAAACATAATCCTTGACAATCTTTTTGTTAATTTTCCGTTTTGATGATTAATACGAACAAATGATAACTGTTACGAACATCGATATATAGATTATATATCGATTATATATTGATGGTTATAAAATAATGAAAAATAAAAATTGGCACCATTTAGTCTCAACCGTTTCCACCGACTAAATTTCGTGTCAATTCGCTGCCACTCCGACAAAGCTTGTAGATCGAAATGGGAGTGAAATGAACGCAGTCAGTCGTGTTTCCATCGACTTAAATTTGGTTCTACGCCGCACTAGATGCGAATTAAAGTGGAGAGTACACACTTTTACATAAACGCATAACCACAAGCATAAGAAAATTGATTGATCTATTTTCTTATGCATAACGAAATTGACCAATCAATTTCCTTATTCTTATGATTATGCGCTTATGCAAAAGTGTGTGCTCCCCGTTTTAATCGGGTTTAATAACATCCGTAGTTGTAAAACTGACCAATCACAGCTATTCCTCTGAAAAATGAATTGATTGTGAGCTCTGTTAGAGCCCGGGCACATAAAAAAACTTAAGCAGTAAGACTTAAAACTTAAGAATTTCAACCATACGGAATTTTCAGCGTAGCTTACGTTTCAATATGGCTGCCTTACTGTTCGACCGTGATTGGTCAATTCGCTTACGTCTTAAGTCTTACTGTTTAAGTTTTTTTATGTGCCACGGCCCTTATGCGGCGTCTACAATAAAGATTTTAAGCCCTAAGCCTTAAGAAATTGACCAATTACAGTCAAGTATGAGAAGAATACTCGACTGTGATTAGTCAATTTCTTAATCTTAAGACTTAGGGCTTAAAATCTCTATTGTAGACGCCGCTTTACACGGCACCCTTAAAGCGAAGAGCACACACTTTTGTATAAGCACATAATCACAAGCATAAGGAAATTGATTGGTCCATTTCCTTATGCATAAAAAAATTGATGAATCAAATTCCTTATGCTTGTGATTATGCGTTTATGTAAAAGTGTGTGCTTCCTGCTTAAGGGTCGACAAAAGTGACGGGTAAATTCCGAATTGACATTGGAGACCTCGCGCGGTGAAATTGTGAAACTCAGGTTTCAGGGTTACCAACGCTGAGGAATGAATTCTCAGTCTCGATGTATAGGTGTATGTCTGTATACGTACACACACGATTGTATTGCTCGCGTTGACGCACCGCGGAGAGGAAAGATAGAAAAAGATCAACGATCACACTATCCTTGTTCCTCTAGCGTATCGCTTTACGGTCGAGATATGGCCTGAAAATGAATGCTTTCTGGCCTCTCGTAGCAGAAAGCAATAATGCAACAAGACTAACAGGCGCCCATTTTCGAGAATTTTTTACTTGCATATACACATATGTGCATATATATGTTTAAATTATAGTTAAAATTGTACGTGTAATTAAATATTGTCCCCTACAGCACCGCAAGATTGCAATAACATTGCAGCAACATTTTTCTGCAAGATTGCAACATTGCAGAAACATTGCGAAATGTTGCTACAACATTGTTATGATATTGCAGCAACAGTAAAATGTCCGCCTATAGAAATATTGCAATATAATATTGCTGCAACATAGCAATATAATATACATATATGCAATAATGCTTTATGTATACCCATACAGCACCGCAAGATTGCAACAACATTGCAGCAACATTTTTCTGCAAGATTGCAACATTGCAGAAACATTACGAAATGTTGCTGCAACGTTGTTATGATATTGCAGCAACAGTAAAATGTCCGTCTACAGAAATATTGCAATATAATATGCAATAATGCTTTATGTATATTTATCGACATAATATCTTTAACATATGAAAAAAATAATAAGAAATTAACCATATAAGAGTCAGGATCTAGTATGTATATAGATTTTCTGTATTATTAATAATAACGAAATTATAAAATGTAAATTTTTTGGTACACATTCAATTTCCCTCAATGACAGAGAATATCCACAAAAAAAAGAATATCTAAAAAAACTTAATTTGCATTTGTGTAAATTCACAATCTCTTTATATCCGAAATATGCAGATATCCGGATGCAAAAAGATTGTGGTGGATTTACGCATACAACGAGTTTTTTCACATTTCTCTTGTCTTTATATAATCTCAAAATTTATTTATTAAAATTTGAAGTATCTTGCAAATTAGAAAATTATTATCAAATTTTTGATTTTATATAAAAATGGAAACTATTAAAAGAATTTTTAGTCCGATGTCTGAGTCCCTTGTGTTGGGATTATATCATACAACTTAAACTAATAAAAGTAGTTATTATATCTTTAATCTTATTAACCGCTCTTTGTAAACTTTATATAATCATCGTGACTAAAAAGTAAATGCGGAATAGGTAGCGCAACATACGCCGCATAGCAGTAAACAAATGAACTAGCGATTATCGAATACTTTTTTTGGAATATTTTCGGAATGTTGCTGTAACATTGCTAAAGTTATATTGTAAAATAATGTCATTGCAATATTTCTACAACATTAAACTGCAATATGCAATATTGCAATGTTGCAGCAATGTTGTTGCAAGCTTTAGTGCTGTATGGGGTATGATGGTCAATAATAATAATAAAATATAATGGAATAATAGGTAACAAAGTGAACAAATATACAATATTTAAGACACGGGTACCTGTTAGACTTACAATTAGTGATTTGTTGCTTTATTATTATTGCTTTTTCGTGTATCATATCAGAGAAGCATAGAGATGAAATAGTACGATTGTCAATCCTTGTTTGATATTATTTTTTAACAGTTGTACAATTGCAGTTTCAGAGATTAACAATTATATTATCTTTTTTTCATTGTACCAAGAATATAATAGCCATAAGATAATAATAGCTTCTCATAGATATTATTGATTTATTACAAAATACACACGTATTAATAACATATTACATAAAATAAATTTTTTATGATGTACAATATACAGGGTGTCCGGTAAAGATTGTGCCAACGCTTGTGAGCAGGTAGAGCACAGTAAACTGAACAGAAAAGTCCTGTAACATTTTTTTCTATAACGCTTAATAAAGAAGTTATTATTGAATAAAGTCTGCCAATCAGCTCTGACCTTTAGCTGCACGCCTAGCAGTGTGCGTGAGCGCTCCGTCGCTACGGCGACGCACACTATCAGGCAGGTGGCTCACCGATGTGCGTCCGGCTAAAAGTCAGTGCTGATTGACTAAAATTTACTCAATAATATCTCCTTTATTAAGCGTTACAGAAAAAAAATGTTACAGGACTTTTCTGTTCAGTTTACTATGCTCTACCCGCTTACAAGCGTTGGCATAATCTTTACCGGACACCCTGTATATGTGTGTTACATGGCCACATATTTTTAAAATTTTAACAATTGTTTTAAAATATAATTCTCACACAAAATATAATGTTTATGACAAAAAGTATTATAAAAAATATATGTGCAGATGTCTGTGGAATCGAACTTGAGTCTACTGCGTGATAGATTAAACATCTTGCACTTTGCCATTACGTATTATATACATCTCGAAAAATTAATATTTTGTCATGAAACTTGTTCTGACGTATTCTTTATATTGTTTTATAATTAGTCGTACAGAGCCGGATTTTGCAACTTAGCTTTCAAAAATTTATAATAAATACAATATGAATTCTGGAGCAACTACACCTAATCTGCGAGTAGCTGTATGTTGTTTGTCAGTATTAGAAAATTTATTTTGATCATTTTTCCAAAAAAATCATTAGAAACCGATTTTCTCTTTATTTTGGCTGTAGAACGCAGACTACGAATTCGTAATTCACGGCTTCCCGCGAGAGGTCTCTACTGTCTCTCCTGTCGACCCTTAATCGGGTTTAATAACAATCATAATTCTAATTTAATTTATTAATATATAAGTCGCGTTTTTTTTGGTAATTTATTTTGTTACACGGACATCCGTTATTTGCTTCTTAAGTCCTCATCAGTTGTTTCTTCAATAAATATTTTAAATTTTCCGGATTAATATATGAATCCTGCACTATTTGCTCTACCACCAGACCTAGTGCTGGCAGTTCACTGAACTGATTGTACTAGTTCAGGTTGTACTGCTAAAAAGAACGCTTTCGCTTGCACGGTTCAGCTAAAAACAAAATACTTTAGTGCAAACTTCGTGAACTATTACAGTCAGTTCAGCTAAATAGAACAAACCATAGAACTCTACTTTTACATAAGCGCATAATCATAAGCATAAGGAAATTGATTGGTCTATTTTCTTATGCATAAGAAAACGGACAAATCAATTTTCTTATGCTTATGATTATGTGCTTATCCAAAAATGTGTGCTCCCCGCTTAACCTCTTAGCATATATAAATGGAACACATAGGCTGCGTTCAGCAGAAAAAGCAGCTTTGCAACTGTTGTAAAATTCTTTAATATGATTGGTTTATACATTTAGATTCGGCAGAATCTAAGGGCAAGAACCAAATATATTAAAGTATTTTACAACAGTTGCAAAGCTGCTTTTTCTGCTGAACGCAGGCATAAACATAGTAAGTACAATACTTACTATACTATGATATATGTATATACACAGGGTGAGTCATTTTAATCAATACATGCAAATATCTCGTAAAGTAAGCAAGATGGAGAATATGGACTTGACTTTGAGTGACCTTTTCAAGGCCAAGTCAATGTAATCGATGTTTTCTTAAATGGAATCTCCCCCCCTTTTTATTGCATTCTTGTAGCTTATCTCAAGAACTTTTCAAAACATTATAATAAAGTATTTTTTCATTAAGTACTTTTTGAATTATTTTATATCTTAATTTGACATATTTTGATATAAAAATAAAATATCTCATAAAATATTTAGTTTTCAATAATCTTACCGTAATACTTTTATGTATAGAATAATGAGACAAATCAATTAGTGTAAAGAAAAAAACAAATAATTACAAAAATAAAAAAATAAAAAAGCCAAGTGGAACCCGGACGTGGTAATTGGTGCGTTAAGTAATAATTGATCGATTAGGCTTAATTACATTAAGAAAATTACATACGTTCCGATCTCCTTTGGGTCCTCCTCAATGAATTTCGATGACATTAAAAAAGAAAAAAAAAACGCAATGGCAAATCCGGCTAACCGTCACAGGGCAAAGAAATATTAATGAATAACTCCGGCGCAACAAAGCTATTACATTATATAGTGAGCTAGAAATATGTATGTAAAGATGGAAAATTTGCTATGTCTAAGGTAAGCGAACTTACCACGCAAAATAGGAAATCTTTTACAACCCAATAAGCAAAATGCGCGCAATATGCCAGCAGATTAGCAACAGATTTCCTCAGTTCTCGCTAGCAATTTGGCATCTATTATATCCGCATTAGGTTAATGATCTGTCAGCAGAGCCTGCTCACAGGATCTGAGAGCAGATTGACAGCAGAAACCAAGCAGGATCTGCTAACATGAGTTGACGTCAGATTGATGGCAGAAACCGAACAAGATCTACGGGCGCGCAAACTGACGGCAGATCGGTAACAGAAACCGAGCAGAATCTGCAGTTTTTGACCATTCATATAAAATGGTGCATTTAAATGAATTTAAAGGATTTCAAACCCAAGTGGCAAAATAACGATGAATTTTGATCACAAAATGATCAATTTGATGCCCTAAGCTAGGTCTCATAAAACCCGAAAATGATGTCAATAGTTGATATATTATATTCACAAGACGTAATTTTCTGACATTTGTATATATACATTATGTATACATTAATAACATATATTAATGTAATATATATAAAAAAATTTAAATAATTTATAAAATTAAAGATTTATATATGGAATTTAATTTCTATTTTATATCTAAGTAGATATAATAACGATTTTCATTTATTCGGACAATTTCTGTCCGAATAAGAGAAAATCGGACATTTACTTGTCCGATTTTCCAAAAATTAGTTTAATATCTGAATTCCTCTGTATGGGAATCGTATCAGAAATTAAACTGATAAAATGTCATTAATTGCATTTTGCAGGCTTTATATACGTTCATGACAAGAATTTGAATATGGGTATAGAAAGTAAATAATGCGCTGCATAGTAGGTAAACGAATAAACTATACTATTTCAATAAATTATATAAATAGCTAAAAGCTGCAAATTCTGCTCGATTTCTGCTGCCAATTTGCCATCAGATTGCGCGCGCACAGATTTTGCTCGGTTTTTGCCACCAATCTGACGTCAAGTCATGTTAGCAAAACTTGCTCATTTTCCGCTATCAGATTCTGTAAGCATACTCTGCTTTGTTTTTGACACCAACCTGTCGATTTGATCTGAACCAAATTTGTATCCTTTTTGCTAACAATAATTGATAGCAGGCACTTGGCATGATCTGCTTTCGACAGACTTGGCTATCTGGGAAATAATATGATGAGATGCATGTCGAACTTAGCAATGGTGGAAATCGAAACGCATCAAAGAAAGTTCTGGGGGTTCGAGATTCCGAACGACCGTTTGCTGTATGAAAAAAAATTCAAATGACCCATACAGCACAGAACATTGCAATTACATTGCAGCAATGTTACAATCTTGCAAGTTGCAATGAAGTATTGTTGAGACATTATTGGAATATGGAATTGTAATATTTTATGAGAATGTTACAGCAACATTTCAAAAACATTACAAAAACATTTTTCGGTAATCGCTAGTTTCTTCGTTTACCACTATGCGGCGCGCGTTGCGTTATCTATCCCGTATTTAAGTTTTAATCACGATGGTTATATAAAGCTTGCAAAAAGCGGTTAGTAATATTAAAGGTATAATAACTATTTTTATCAGATTAATTTGTCTGATACAATCCCAACACAGGAAATTCAGATATTGAATTGAGTGTTCAGAAATCGGACAAATAATTATCCGAAAAAAGTTAAAATTATCCATTTATTGTCTACTTAAGATATGGAGTTTAATATTTATATAAGTAAAATTTTAATTTTTATGAATTAAATTATTTAATCATTATCAATTTCTTAAACTTGTAAATAATTTATAAAATAGCGATGTTAATTAGATAACAGAAAATTGTTTAATAGTTCCCATTTTTATATAAAAGCAAAAATTTGATAATAATTTTTTAATATGCAAACTGCTTCAAATTTAATAGATAAACTTGGAGAATATATAAAGACATCCACAAGAGACGAGAAAAAACTCGTTGGCGTAAATTCACAATCTTTTTTCTTATCTCTCTTGGATGTTTCTATATGTTCTCAAAGTTTATGTATTAAATTTGAAGCGTTTTACATATTTGTAACAACGTATTTAAATATTACAAATACATTGCACCGTAACATTACTGTAGTCTTACATTGAAATATTTCTGAGGGTGGACATTTCAACGTTGCCGCAGGCTTGTAGTAACATTGCAGAAACATTTCGCAACTTCTATGCAATATTACAATGTTTCAATGTAAGATCTATGCAACATTTTTGCAATCTTTCGGTGCTGTATGGGGAGTGAGCACTGGTGGCGTACGATAAAACCTAATAAATTCAAAAAGATATAAGAGTGGAGTACTTATACAATTGAAAAGAATTTGAAAATCAGACATAAAATAAATCCGATTAGAAAGATAAAATGTTGAATAATTAAGAGTTTAAAAGTTGGAAAGATTGACATGTAGGTAGGACGGAGACGAATGAGAGAAAAATAAATAGAAGATGAGCAAGGAATAAGAGAAAAGGGGGTCCGTTTTATTCTGAATTCAACCTTTTTTAAATTCAACGGGAAAATTTATAAGCAAACATTTGGCTCTCCCATGGGATCTCCCTTGTCTTCTGTATTGGCGGACATTGTCCTTTAAGATTTGAAGGAGAGAGCCATCTTAATGCTTCCTATTAAACTGGCTCTGTATTTTAGATACATATGGATGATATCATTTTCGCTGCTTCTGCTTCCTTCTTTTCTACCATCCTTTCTTCCTTCGACTCCCTCCACAATAGACTGCAGTTATCATGGAATTGGGTAAGAATAATAACATTAACTACTTAGACCTTTCTATTAATTTAACCGATGGCAGGTTTCTATGTGATTGGTATCAAAAACCGACTTTCTCAGGAAGGTTTCTCAATTATTTTTCACAACACCCCATTTGCCATAAAAGAGGCGTCATCTTTAGATTAGTTGACCGTGTCTTCAGTCGCATCTTATATATCACGAAAAAAATTGGATTTTAATAGTGAATATCCTTCTAAACAACGATTATCCTCTCAACTTCATTTTCGATGCCATACGTAGTGGAATCAAGATTTTGATCTTCAAAAATACGCTCCTTCCCTCCCTTCCCTACTCCCCTCCGTCCCCTTTTTCATATTTCACAGTCCCTTACATAAGAGATGTCATGGAAAAATTATCACCGCTAATTAAGGGGATTGACAAGTCTATGGCATATATTTGCTCCAATAAACTTAGTAAATATATAAAAACACACAAGGACCTCCTTCCTTCTGGGAATCATTGTAATGTGATCTACAAAATCTGCTGTCAGAATTGTGATGCTTCATATGTGGGACAAACAAGCAGACAATTGTCTACTCGGATTAGAAAGTTCAAATATCAACAAAACTGTTTCTTTCCACTCAGTAATTACTGAGCATCGGCTCTCCGGTCATAAATCCAATTGGAGCAGCATTCGGATATTGGAAGAAAGAACCCTCGGAACCCACTGTGTCCACGCATATACTTTACAACGCGAAGCGAGGTCCACCCCACGATTGTTGTATGGATGGGAAAGTGCAGCATGTGTAGACGCAGAGGGTTCCGCCCCCCCCCCCCGTTCCCTGCGGGAAGGCTCCACTTCCGGAAGATATAACCTAACCCAAACCTATTTCTGATTTAAAACTAAAATTTGGTTTGGATTAGGTTATACAATATTTTCCGGAAGTGGAGCCCTTCCGTAGGGAGAGAAGAAGGGGGGAGGGGGGTGGAACCCACTGCATCCACTCATATATTTTACAAGCGAAGCCAGGTCCACCCTACAATTCTTGTATGGGTGAGAAAGTGTATGCGTGGACGAAATGAGTTTAAATATAAGCTATTTATGCTTTCTAACACATAAAATTGTATATATATACTTTATTATATCAACTATTCGTTGCTTTAACAAAAAGGCTGTTTAATATATCAACAATTCACTGCTTTAAATGACTTTTCTTCGTTCATACATGTACTATTTCCACATACATATTAGTCATTTATGCCTTCAATATTTAAAATAACTGTTATATTTTTTAAACTTTTTTTATTAATAACTTTGTAATAAAAAACGAGCGACAGTTAAAACCTTTTGAATATTGTTCAGGATCATGACCTTGGCAACATATGCCAAGGTCAAAATCATCGGGACTGTCTCCCCAGACAGCACAAAACATCCTCAGGATCATCCTGAATATGTCCAGGACGGTTTAGGACATTTGTAGGATGTTTTAAGATATTATTATAAATATATTTATAAAAATTTAATATGCATACATAATTATTTTTAGTTGTGTCGGCTATTTAATATAATTTAGAAATCTTAAGTATTATAATAAGTATTAATGTCCTATAAATGTCCATTGGATAACCCCTGGATGTCTGTAGGATATATCTGCCCTGTCTATTATATTGGATGTCTTTTGGATTTCCAGAGGACATATACATGTGCAATTAATTGTTAACATTAATTTCATTTAATATTAATAATTGAATTTGATGCGCACATTTTCATATATCCAAAATTATTATTTATTTAATATTTCATGAGAAATGTTACTCTTCGCAACATTCCAAAAACTTTAGAAACAATAGTATTCAACCGCTAGTTCGTTTGTTTACCGCTATGCGACACGCGAACTCGTATTTGAGATTTGGTCATGAGAATTATATAAAGCGTGCAAAGAGCAACTGACAGGAAATTACAAATGTAATTATTTTCTATCAGTTCAATTTCTGATGCAATCCCAACATAGGGAATTCAGATATTGGATTGTTTAGAAAATATTACACAACTCAAACCAGGGAGCCAAACCTAAAATATTCATGTACAGCACGAAAGCCTCAAATATTAAAGAACGGTGAACTATTTTTAATATTAGATTTTTAATATTGGCAATAAATAACAAAACATAATTTTAATTTATATTTAAATTTTAAAATTTGCTCCTTGAAACATACGAAAAATATCCCTAACATATCCTATAAAAATCCTTAGGATGTTCCACAGGATCTCCCTGGATTCTCCAGAGTTTAATATACGGCTATCATTTACTCTTCCTCAGGACATCCAGAGGAGATCTGAGGATTACAATGGGATATCCTGAGGATATCCTACATGTATGTCCTGGATGCCCTTTGGACGTCCTAAGGACATCCTTGTGCTGTCTGGGTCCCTTCATTGGCATATTTGCCCCCAGTTTCTCTCTTGTTCTCGCACTCAACGAGTCACACTAGTACAACTCGGAAAAATAAGCAGGCCCAAGAATTATCGATTGTCTCGTTCTCGCACTCAAATCACGCTAAGACAATCAAAAATATAAAAACAGCTTATCTTTCCAAGATGTTTGTTCACCCACGAGCTGCCGATTGCGAAAGCGAGAGCGAGATCGAGATCGAATAAAGATAAGTGAGTGAAATGACTCATCATCAGTGTTCTAAAGTCACATACATTGAGTTTTCCTTCTCTATCATTCGTTTATAGTTTATATCACAGCAATGACAAATTTTTAAAATCTAAATATAAATTCCATTTTTAATAAATAATAGTTTTTCTTTTTATATAATATTAATTTTAAAATACATTATTTATTACAAATTTATTTTGTTTTAATTTTCAAGAATTGTATGCTGCTGCTATAATATATGGACATATATAGAAAGAGTTTGTTGCTTCTCTCTCTTTTTTTTATTTTCTATATCAATATTTATACTCATAAATATTATTGTATTTAAGGTATCGAGTTTTATAATTCTATAATACATTAGGTATATTTCAATTCCACTAGAAAAAATCCAAAAATGTTAAATTTATAAAATAATTAAAAGGAATATTATACCGATTGAGAGGTAAATGTGTATATCCGAGTGAGCATGTGCGTATGTGTGTACATAAGTAGGAATATGCTTTCGTATATATATGTAAATTAATCAAGGAATGCTTTCTATTTTAACATGTTAATGAATTGTTTTGGATTTAAATTTTTTTTATTTTTATTTAACTGCATTGCTTCTACGGTTTATATGTAATTTTATCATGTATAGATTGAAAACTATAAAAATATGAATATATTATTATTATATAAAAGTTTAAGCCAAGTTCATGACTTACTTTGGTCTGAAAGTTACTTATGCGATTTAGAATTTGTGTAAAATTTTCTTTAGGTCCGGATCTACAATAGATGTAGTAAGCTTCAAGCCATAAGAAATTGATCAATCATAATCAAATGCAAGGAGAATAATGAATTGTTATTGGTAATTTTCTTATGGCTTAAAACTTACTACACTCATTGTAGATCCGGTCTTAAATTATACATTATATAAAAAATGCTTTATTAAAGAAATTCTAATTCATTTAGTGTGTATTATAAATTAATAGCAAATAACTTATTATATATTTGGCTAGTTGTATTGATGATCTCATAGCTGTTCTTATTTTTGCAAATTTTTTGTTGCGTATAAATTGAGATATTTTTTACGTACTTGGGATATTTTTTTACCTTTGTAAAATTTTTTTAGAGAATATTAATTATTATATAAAAATGTGAGACTAACGTAAATTGTTTACGGAACATTGACGTTTATATAAAATTATGTAAATAATAGTATACAAGAAGAATAATTTTATAAATTACGAAGCGTGCGCGCGTTTTATTGCAGAAATGGTAAATCATCAATAGCGCGAAAAAAAACAACATACGACGAAGGAAGACTGCGGCTATACCGACGTATACACATCCATGATGTGCATCACGATGTACTATAAATAAACCCAGGCATAGGCGCCTTACTGCGAAATACAAGTATGTAATCGTATATGTATCATTCTATATTTTTAAACTGTTCTTTCAACACAGTGCTGAAAGATACCGAAAAACTTAGAAAATTCAATTAATGAGCTATCTCGGTTGACAGTGCGTTTGCATTTATTAATTAAATTATAATATCGTACTAATAACTCCACACGTTTCGATTCTCGAATTTGGAATTCTCTTCAGTGGAGAGAAAACGCAATATAAATTAAAACATCGAAAACTATCGTAAATTAAAATTATAAAAATACAAAACACGAATTGAAGAGGATCCCAAATCTGTGGATCAAAACGTTTAGAGTTAGGTATGATATATTTTGTAATTTAATTATAATAAACGCACACGCACTGTTAACTGCGGCAACTCATTTAATTGACTTTTCTGCTTTTCAAATTTTTCAGCTTTTTTATTTTGTAAGCTTGCGCAAGAAGTACTTATTTTAATTTAAAGAAATTGAAATTTTTCAATTAGTCGATTAAAATAATCACCAGATAAATTGTTTGTCAACAAAAGACTCGAAATTATTTGCCAATTTAACGCTTAGTTTGATATAATTTTTACTTAAAAAAAAAAAAAAAAAAAAAAAAAAAAAAAAAAACGATGAAATCAGTTAGCAAAAAATCGTTGTTGAATTTTTTTTCGGCAATGGATTAACATGATGGTTTGTTTTAAAATATAGATCGACGCCAATGAAGTGTAAGCAATTGTTGCGTCAGTTATCGCGGTTCGATGCGCGAACGGTGGTGATTGGACGCGGCTGCTGAGCGGGAAATCCCCGTTGAAACCTGCTCCGCACCGCGGTTGTCTCACTGCATTCTCGTATTTATCTTTTCCACTGAGTAAAGACGTATACTTAGTAGTTCGAGGGACGTTCAACGATGAACGTTTAATGCTGCTCGTATAGAACGCGATATAGCATCTCTCGCGATTTCGTAATTTTTCTCAGTCGAAAATCTCAAAGCAAAATGAATTATTGTGCAATATTTTATCTTCGTGAAAATTACCGCATTTGATATACGTGTATATACGTTATCATTGCCACACGTAAGTGACGAGTGCGATTGATGTGCACTGCGTTTTTTTTCGTTCTTATAGAATAAATTGATATCATTATATGCTGAGATTGAGGTGAAAGAGTTAATACCATTAAATAAAAATGGACTTATTTAATAATTACGGTAGGAATGATTTGTCGGAGGTAAGTTTAACGCAAATGAGAGATGTTAACATATATGTGCTAGTATATATATGCTCTGTGAAATCGCTCGGTCTTCTATCGCAGTTTTTTCTCAGACTTTTTAAAACTTCGAATTTATTCAAGTCTAATCTGAAACTCGATTTTAGTTTAGACACTTTTACATTTTTCACAAAATAGATATTTGCACAGCATTAAAAGTCAAATTAAAGCGAACATAATTTTAGCAAACAATTGTTTTATTTATTGACTTATTGTCAATTATGAGTTTCGAGTTGTTGCGCGTGTTCTTTTTCACACTCTATACTTTATTCGCAAATATTTTCGTTAAGGATGTATGTGTCATATGTCAAAACATCGACAAAAGCATTAAAATTTCGTAGACTGTTCTACTATTTCTTCTGAATATTTCTACAAAACCTGAGCACAATTCTTTTAACGATTTGAAAATCATTTAAGTTTAAAGTTAGTATTGATTCTTATGGAAAATCGCATATTGTAGCACTTATTGACAAATTTGCCAACGAAATACAAATTTTTACATATATTAAAAAAACTCTAATAAATATTTGTGCAAAACTTGATTTATAGATCCCCTTACTCGTTTAAATGTTATTTACTAAAAATTATCTCTCTCTGTCTCTCTCTCTGTCTTTCTGTAAATTATTCGATTTTTTTTATTTCTTGCAGTTGATTTCAGGGGGTATTTACGATCAAAAGTTTTTGTCATAAATTAAAAAATATATTAATTACTATTATAACTATTTTTTTTTACGAAGACATTAAAAATCATATTATTTTGTGATACTTTAATTCTTTTTATAATCCGGATTTATTTATTTGATTTTTCAGATAATATAAACGTAAAAAAATGTTTTTTTTTTATTTTGACAGTTTTTTGCTATTATTGTACAGCTAAAACATTCTTAAATTTATATTTAATAATTTTTTATTGGAAATTTGTCTAAAAATCAAATATA
This sequence comes from Polyergus mexicanus, assembly GCF_030449975.1. Taxonomy (NCBI): domain Eukaryota; kingdom Metazoa; phylum Arthropoda; class Insecta; order Hymenoptera; family Formicidae; genus Polyergus; species Polyergus mexicanus. The sequence goes on from NW_027223404.1 coordinate 25,673, forward strand.
TTATGTGTGAAAGCCTCTTCTGGATTATGATTTTCCCCTGTTTATCTTATCCGATATATGCTATTCCTGAAATTTTATGTTTTAAATTCTATGATTGCAGATGTATCCGTCATTTATTAATTTAAACGAAGATGAGAACAGTCATTTACTCCTGGACATGGATTCTTTGGTTCCTAGGCGTAATAATTTCTTAGCGAACCGCAGTTGTGAATCGGCGAAGAAGAAATGTTTTCTCGGTAATACACAAAATTTTTTATTTTAATTATATTAGAAAAAATTAATTTCGAGATTTATTCAAATATTTATTTTGTGCCTTCCTAACTTTGTCACAAAGTTCGATAAAAATTTCAAAGCAAAATCGTCTTATTGTAAGAAAATAATAAATACTAAAGAGTTTTTTTCTTATATCGCCCGGGCGTCTACGATGCTTCTTTCGCAACGATTTCTTATTACGGATCCGCAATTACCAATGCAATGATAGTTGCTGGAGGGGATTTCTCGGGACTACTTAACATTGACGTATTGCATCAATTTATGGGAAAACCGCATTCAACTTTAGCATTTAATCATTGTATCTCTAAAAAAACACGCTACACGAGATACTCGACAGATCCGACTTTAAAAATATCTAAATGGATAGGTGACGAGGAATGCAAGGAGATCGATGGTACCGGATGGTCAGATAAACCTATCAAAAACTGGTGTCAAGAGGAAACAATAAATTGGCTTATGTCAGCCGCATCATATATGAGTCAACCGTACAGTTCTATTCAACATAGTCTTGCTGTGTCAGGGAAAGAACTTGTGACTTTTACCCGACAAGATTTCATTAATTATGATCCAATATACGGGGACCAATTGTACGATCTTCTTCACTCACAACGTGTATCGAATCTGCGTACGTACGTGAATTTTAATTATGTTTATGAATTTTAATATGTAGAGTCCATCTCAAAGAACTCCGAGTTTAATTAAGCGATATAGATTCTTTGACAAATTTATATTTTAGTATAATTGTACTTTACAACTGAAAACTTAAGAATAAAGTCTCTATTTTCGAGATAATCCATGATGTATTAAATACTATAACGCGAAAAACAAATATAAAATCTTATCGATTTTTTTAAATAGTGCCATCATTCAATACTATTCAACCACAATCGGAGGACGAATACGCGCCAGTTATTTCAAACAACATATCTGGTAAATTATTAAAAAAATTTCTATGACTGTATACAGTTAGAAAATTTGTTTTCTTATTAAAAAATATGCCGGATAAAATTTTTGTGTTAAATATTTAAAACATTCATATGTTATTTCAACATATTGCTGTTGTGTTAATTGAATTCAAATGTTAAATGATTAAAACAATTGAAAAAAAAAATGTAAAAATCGCAATGTGCACATATTTTATTAATTTTACGCAATAGATACGTTTCTTGTTACTAGTGACAGGATTTATCTATTAAAATTTATAGAAAAAAAATATTGATTTTATTCTTTAACAGGAGTGAGAATACCTACAAACCATCAATAAATTTTTTTTCTAAATTCATTTTATCATTAAAAATGTTGATTTTATAAAAAATTATTTCAAATTACTATGAGGGTATCTATACTCCCTGGAAAAAGCTAGAAAATCTGGAATTCTTAGGGATTTTGTTTTTACCTTGAGAAATCCGGGAATTCTCATGGCATTTTGTTCAAACTCAGGAAATTTTTTCAAAAATTTTGTCTTTCATCATTTGGTTATTATATTGCAAGCGTGTGTTGTCGACAATCTGATCGGCCAATGATTGTATGAATTATACGTTTCAAATATATATCTTTCTTTCTTTGATTATATGTTCATCATCATAGCAAAAAATACTGAATATACAATACTGAGCACACATTTTTTATTGTAATTCTGACAATTAATGATAGAAAATTAAAATATTATGCAATTGGAAAATGCTTATCTTATAACAAAACTCATTCAGTTCTTTTCAGAACATTTTTAAATTTAATATTTAAAATATAAGTGGTTTGTTTTTCCTTTGTATGAATAAAAAGCTAACTTTATCTGGAATTTTGAACAAATTACCTGAAAAATCAGGAATTTTCACGAAATTTTTTTACAAGCTTTGGCTAGATTCTCTAATTATGAAATTTACATTCATTCTGTGTTGAAATATTAATAGGTATTAGTATCATCATTTAATCCATATATATATTATGTTAAATTAACATAAAAATCTGTGTGGACCGTTCGGAATATATGTTACATTTAACACAAATTTTCCAATTGTGTACAGATTTATATTTGTACGTTTTCCAGTTTTCTTTTTGTTTTTTGTTTTATACACCAATTTCGCCTTTTTCAGATGCAGAATCGGATAATAGCGTTGAAATCGCAACGAAAAGACTGCCTGGCAGACCAAGAGTATTAAAGACCAAAAAGAATCGTAAGTATTGCAAAATATTTTTTCGATCTAATCAAAAAATGCATGTATCGACTGTATAATTACGCTTATATAGCTGTCAGTCAAGGAAAACTATGGGAATTTATTAGAGATTTACTACGTAATAGAGAAACGTGTCCTAGTTTAATCTGTTGGGAGGATTATTCACAAGCCAAATTTCGCTTTGTAAAAAGTGACGAAGTAGCAAAACGATGGGGTTCACGGAAAGGAAATACAAAAATGACTTATGAAAAACTTAGTAGAGCTATGAGGTAATCAAATAATTTTTTTTTCTAGTATATAATATATATATATATATATTAGAAAATAATATTTAATATATTCATATGCGGTTGTATTCTTATAGATACTATTATAAAAGCAAAATATTTCTACCGGTGCTTGGTCGAAGATTGGTATATCAATTTGGACCAAATGCAAAAGGATGGCAAACGGACAATCCAAATTTCCGAAATTGAAACAACATTGTCAAGAAAAAGCGAGTATATATGTATATATGGAATATGCGAAAACAATAAAATAAACCGAATATCTCGTGATGTTCTCGAAATGTTAAAGATAATCGCGCATTTAACACTTTACTAATCAAAGAAGCTATCTATTAACCTCTCATACTAGAATAAGCTAATCAGTAATATATTCATGTTTTATATGGTTCTTAAATAGTGCCATAAATATAGCTATATTTTTTCACAAATATAGAAGCATAATAATATAGTAAGATGAAGCTCGTGTAACAACAAAAAAGGAATAAAGCCTCAAGAAGATATTCCTGTTTAGTCAAGTTTATCTATGTCGTCGCGGTTCCTTGTCATATTTTTATATTTTTAATGTTATCAAAACTCTAATTACATAATAATTGTGTTTACAATGATTTTAAAATGCAATTAAAAAGAATGTGCAAGAGATACTATTTTTAAAAATAATTTCACAAATAAAATCAAGAAGAAACAAATCTTTTATAAAAATAAAAAAGGAAAACTTCTTTATTATATTGTAATATTCATTTATATGTGTTATTTATATATAAAAGACCCACTTATTCCTATTTTATTATTAAATTCTTATATAATACATTTCCAGAAATAGCTTAACAAAAATAAATTTATAATTAATTTGTAATAATTTAAAACTATATTAAATATTATTTGTGTAAAAATAAAATTAAAATATTTTTTTTTCAAGAAGAACAGTTTTATTTTCGTCTTTTTTTCGTTGTCAATGAAAAATTTGATATTGCTCTTCTCTTCTGAGGCTATAAAAAATAAGCATTTATCAAAATATACGTTTCTTTCAGTGCAAATACACATAAATCAGATAATCGATATATATATATATATATATATATATATATATATATATACATATACATATATATTTAAATATATATATATATACATATTATACATATATATTTGTTTTTAACGAACACCCTAATATACATATATCAGGGTGGTCGTTAAAAAAAAATTATCGCTGCCACCCCCTAAGAGTAATTGATAAAAAAAAGTTCTATAAAACCCCAAGTCTGTAAATTAAAGTGAACAGGTGTCTCTTAAAAAGAGAAGTTTGGAAGGCATTTTTTTTATTTTTGCTTTGTTAATTAGCTGTACCAGCAGTTAAGAAACTTTTTTCTTGCAATGCGACGAAACAATCGAATTTTAATGAATTTTTTTATCAGTCATACAAAAAAAAATTTTTTTTTAACTGCTGATACAGTTAATTAATAAAGCAAAAATAAAAAAAAAATCTTCCAAACTTTTCTTTTCAAGAGACACCTGTTCACTTGAATTTACAGATTTGGGGTTTTATAGAACATTTTTTTTATCAATTACTATTCTTTTAGGTGACGGCAGCAATAATTTTTTTTAACGACCACTTCAATATATGTATGTGTGTGTGCGCGATAGTATCTTGAAAAGATCTAATACAATTAAATTACCTTGGCTTGTAAATCCTCATCTTCCTCTTTAATTTTGTCGTTCTTTTCAGATGTATTATTTAAGTTAATATATTGAAAGACAAAATTTTTTGCATTTATTGTATGAGAAGCAGAATCACCTTGCTTTGCCAATGAAGCTATCTTCGCCAACGACTCTTCTCCTCGAGTTAAAAGCGAACGTTTTTTTATAACATTCTGTAAAATGTAAAAAAACGTATAAACAAATTTTGTTATCGAGTCATAAATAAAATATAGCAATACACGCCATAATGTTGTAAACGTTAATTAACAATTAATTAATAATCTTACATATATCGTCTGGGATTTTTTTCCAGTATTTGGTCTATTCAATAAATCTGTTATATTTCGCGGCATAATTGGTTCCATGTTTTCAGATGAATCTATTTTGTTATCAGAAGCATATAGTTCTTGAGATTCATCATTCTTAATCTTTTTAAGCGCTTCCAATCCAAATTTAAAAATTTGACTATTGCATAATTCATCTTCAATTTCATTATTCGAACATTTCTGTAAATGCATAAGACATATTTATGTAAACATATTTTTTTATATGATCATTATATATAAATATATATATATATATATATATACAGGGTATCCCAAAGCACCCTTGACAACGCTCGTGAGCAAGTAGAGTATAATAAATTGAACAGAAAAGTCCTGTAACATTTTTTTCTATAATGCTTAATAAAGGAGTTATTATTCAGTAAAGTCTGGCCAATCAGTGTTGACCTTTAGCCGCGCGCCTGGTAGTGTGCGTGAGCGCTCCATCGTTACGGCGATGCATACTAACAGACGGACGGCTCACTGACGTGCGTCCGGTTAAAAGTCGGCGTTGATTGGCCAGACTTTATCCAGTAATAACTCCTTTATTAAACGTTATAGAAAAAAATGGTATAGTGGGCGGTCATTGCGGGTTATCCTGTATATTTTATGTAATAATATATATATATATAATATACCATCCTTTCTTCAAGAAATTTGTCTCTTTCTTGTCTGAGTTTACTCCACTTTGCTTCTTCCTCTTCTTCTTGCACATCTATCCAGCCATCTTTCTCGTCAGATGCTTGTGACATTTCATTATTACTTTCTAATTTATCTAATACAATAATAATTATATTAATATTATTATAAATATAATAATGCATTGCATATTAAATATCAATTTTTGGAAATTTGAATTTTGTAGAAAATTTTTACAAATATAAGTTTTTTTCTAACGCTATCATCATGTACAACAATATAAAAAAATTGCTATAATTATCTAGTAAATGAGAAAAAATCGACTATATATTTTTATACCTATATTTCTCCATTTGAACTTGCGCTCGCGACTTATTCCATTGGTATGCAAATCTCCATCCTCAAATAATAATTCTTGAAGTAATCTAACTTCCTTTTTATCTTCATTTAGCACCTGTCTCATGTACGTTCTATGAATCTTCTCCAATTGATTTTTCATTTCATGTTCGTCTATTTGTTCGTCATCAGCTTCTTCGTATTCTAATTTATCCAAATCTTTTTCGTCCTCATCAGCGGAATCCCAATCACTTTCGCTCAATTCAGCCTCTTCATCCAAAAAATCAGCCGCAATTTTTTTTATATCTTTTTCCGGTACAACTTCGTTCTCTTCGGAATCATAATCTATATATTGTTCTTCCGTTTTCTTATCCATACCATCATTCTCTTCGTCGGACGATTGAACATTTTCCTCCTCTGAATCAGATAAATGCAATCTTTTTAGTGAACGTTTTCTGGGTTTTAAAAACGTATCCGTTTCATCGAATTGATCATCATCGTCTGAAGAAACAATCGTCAGTTTTAATTCCGAAACTATTTCACCAACTTGTTTCGTTTTGCTCATGTGATTTACAGAATTATTAGAATCTTCATCTAATATCAGTTTTACATTTTGAAAGTTCTTATCTTCTATTTCGAGACTTTCTAATTCTTTGATATCAATCAGTTTTGTATTCCAATTTTCTGGACATAATCGCGATTTACTGTTAGTCGTTTGTAAGAATAAATCTAAATCGGTTTTTTGCGTGGAGTCAAATTTACCTGAACATAATCGCATAAGATATTCATCATCAACAGTTTCTTTAGTATCATCAAATAGTTTTTTCCTTAAAATATTTTTGTTTCCAATATTTTGTGCATATTCGGAAGACCTATCGCTTTGTGTGTTTTCCATAAAAATGGATTTCTGATCCGCATTAAACAGATATTCTTTATCTTCTATTTTATCTTTTTTATTTTTTGGAGAATCCAAAGTAGTATTTAATACACTTAATTGTGTTATAGGAGAAACAAAGTCGAGCATACTTGTCGAAGGTGTCTTACTTATTTGGCTTCTAGTAATAACTTCTGCATCCTTTTGATTAGCAGGCATATTGTTTTTGTTCTCACTTATTAAACCATTATCTTCATACTGTGTCCCATACATATTTACATCTATCAAAACATTTTTTAATTGATTATTATCATTTTCCGGATAGATCGGATTTGTAATATTTAAATCGCCTTGAAACTCTTCTATCAACTGCTTTGTTTTATCTTTTTTATTCTTGATAATATCAAAATTTTTACAAACATTATTATCATTTTCTTTAGAATCATATTCACTTCCATTCTCTGTGTCGGAATCTATCACATCTTCTTCCTGATCAGTCTCTATTTCACTTGCACTATCATCCATATGTTCTTCTCTACACTCAAGATTTGCGGACTGTTTATTGTTATATTTTGCTTGAACCACATCATTCTTGCTATATGTCTCTTCTACATCTGTACTTGAATCTTCATCATCTGTAACTTCAACTTCGTCGTCTGCAAATAAGCACTTACTTCTTTTTTTGTCCTTAATACAAATATCATCCTCTTCGAGTTCGCTTTCTTCGCTATCACTTGATTCAAAATTAGGAATCTTTTCCTGTCCATTTGAATCATAATCATTCTCTTCTTCCTCATCCCATTTTTCTTTTTCTTGTAATTCTATTTTTTTATGCTTCCATTCTTCATTACGTTTTATAGTCATTTGTAACTTTAGATCTTCTTTTAAACGCATTAACTTGATCCCAGGCTTACTCAACTCAGGATTATCAGCATTAGTGGGTAAATGATGTGGAAGTAATTCCTTAATCAAAAGAGGACTGTTTGGAGTATTTTGTATGTCTACCATAATTTCTTGAGATTTGTCGTTAGCCTGTCTTTTTGTGTTAATAACATGTTTACAGAAAAATCTATCTAATAAAGTATTTACACCTTTTCCATATGATTTCGCATTATTCGTCAAATCAATAATCATACCTGGTGATCCTTTTAGTGTAACTATAGAATTTGGTATTAATTTTGGTTTGGTTGATTTTTTTCTATCAATTAAAGTCTCATCTACAAATTTCGAAAATGGCAAACCAAGTGCATGTCTATCAGAATCTTTACATTCTCCTGTTAAAAAATTATTTTCATATTTTGATTGAGTGTCATCATTTAAAATAATAGATGGTAATATATCCGTTTTATCGCACTTATCCTTCTTTTTATCATTTTCATCTTGTATTATAATAAAATCATCAGAATTTATAAATGTAACAATATTATCAATTTTGTAATTATCCCTTTGAAGAGTTTCAGCTATTTCCTTATTACTTATATCACTAGGAATTTCTGATATTTTTGTTTCTGCAATCAAATTTTTATCTCTATCTATGTTAATTGCTTCAGAACCACATTGATATACTTGTGATATTTCTGATATGTGATTTTCTGTCATACTAATTTCTGATTTCTTCTTATCATTGACATATTTTTCTCTCTCCAAGGAATTAATAATAGTTTTAACTATCCCTTCGGTCTCTTGTTTGTTGGAATCTAGATCCGAATCTTCATTTGTTTTGCTCCCAAAACATGTATCAAACAATTTTCTCGATACATTACATTTTTGATGATTTTGTTTGTTTTCATTATCTATTTGTTGTGATAATGTATTAGATTCATCATCATGATTACTGCTATTCTCAGTTATGAAAGATGACTCTTTATTTTGATAATCTACTTTGCTAAAATCTTTTTCAGACACCATAGATGTATCGAGATATATATGATCTTGTACAATCTTTCCTTCATTATGTATAGCTTGATTGCTTATATCCATTTTTTGAGAATCTTGTATACATGTATTTTTGATATCTGTCAATGGCATTTTTATATATGTAATGGAAGACTTTTTTATATCTCTAGCAGTAAAAGATGTAGATTGTTGCGCATCATCTTCTGAATCTGAAGATTTATAAAAGAATTCTGCTTCTCTTTCTTTTTCCGCAACAACTTGGCTGTTTAAAATCATATGTAAAAATTATTTATTTTGTATATGAGAAAATCTATTTTGTAAAATTTATGTAAATATATATATATATATATGGATAACAATTAGACCTGCAATAATTTGGCTGCTTTTTGGAAACAATGAGTAAATAGAATTGAGAAAATTAAATTGTTTTGAATACAAGAAATCTTAATTTTATTTAATTTAATCAATTTGATAATTAAATTTATATTTAAAAAATACATATAGAAATACAAACAGTGATGGACAAAATTTGATTATCAAATTACTTTATATATGCTAAAAATTGACAGGTTTCTTGTATTCAAAGGTTTGATTTTTTAAAATTCTATTTATTTATTCTTATATGTATAACAGTCAAACATTTGAATTGTTATTGTACATGTGATGTACTATAAAACCACTATATTTTTTGTATTTCTGCTAGTAGATTCTATAGTCAAGTTGAACTTGATTTTTCCTTAAGCAAAAATGTCAAAAAATATTTTTTAAAAGTTTACAGTTTTTTTCGTCATATATCTTTGTAAGCCTTAAGTTAAAGGTCTCTATTAAATTATACTTGGAATTAATTAAAGAATATAGTTTTCTTAACCTTTTAATTCCATAAAATTCAATTTGTAAAAAGCCCTTCTTTTTCAATAGCTTGCAACTTGATAATTATTAATGATTCAATATCTTTATTACAAACAAAAAAAAAAGAATTTATCTCCAAATTGAGGAAAATTTGCTATTATGAGTGTGTAGTCTTGGAACACCCTATATATAAAAACTTACCTTACTATTGCAGATGACATTTTCAGTTTTGCAACTGTTGTAGGTGCCTTTGGAAGAGATGCTAATATTTTCTTTCTGTTCAAGAATTCCTGTAACGTACGCTGTTTTGGTTTGTGATATGGTAGAGAAATTTCTGTTTCTCTTAATAAACGTTGGGTTTCACTATGTATCTGATGCATTGCATTATCTTTTGAAGCTCTGATAGATCCCTATTTTAAGAATCAAAAGCTTTACATTAATTTAAAAGATTTTGTTTCATACTAAATATTATAGCATTAGGATTGACTATATATATAAGTTAGATTAAGAATGTAGATTAAGAAAGATGTACAAACCTTTCTCTTTTTAACAGATTCTTTTTTACTACTTTTATCTTCAGATATGTTAAATTTTTCAAACGCAACAACAGAATCCTGTGTTTCTCCTTTTTCTTCTTCAGATTCAGAATCTATTAACGATTGATAACTACTAGTCTATAAAACAAAATAAAGTAATTCTAAATAATTTCTATATATGGCATCATATTTCTCATTAAAATTATAAATTGTTAATAAAAAATATATTTACATATATTTGTACTTACAGTAATATTTATAGTTTTATCAACAATTTGAGGAAAGTTATCATTCTTGCTCATCTGTGTATCATCTTCATATTCGCTTTCTATTCTTTTTGCATTTTTATTTTTATGATTTTTCTTATATTTTGCGATGTTTAAATGTTCATCATTTTCATTGGGACTATAAGTTTTTTTCAAAGTTTCATACAAAGTAAATTCATTTTCGGAATCGCTATCCACAAGATCTAAAAATCTTTTTGACAATAATTTTTTAGTATTATTATCATTATCTTCATTGCAGTATTTATCATTAGCTCTCAATTCATTCTTTTTACTATCCTCTGGTTTGTTATGGTCACTTTCATTATTTAGATAACTATTGCTAATCGACACAGAATCGCATGCAACATTTCCTAAGTTTTCTTCAACATTTTCCTCATCTTTCCTATCGTGTGCTCTTTTTTCGTTATTGCATCTTGGAATATCATTAGAGATATTTGATTCACTGCTATTGATGAAGTGTTCCTTTTCGTTGAAATCTTTGTTACTTGATGAAACTTCCATTGTAGCAAGTAGTAGATGTTAAATAATCATTGCCATTGTCACAAATCTGACATTTCTTTTCCTTCAATGAAAAAAAATTAAATATAATTAAAAAATATTGAGTTAAAAGAATTATATAAATGTAAAAAAAAAATAGTATCCATATATATTCTCTCAGGGGCACGCAAGGATGTTGAATTTATAAAAAAAAGTGCTTTTGTCGGCCGTTATATTATATCTATAGCTATAGCCATAGTATATATCTAGAGATCTAGACCGAGCGTTTACTTTTATTTAAGGAGTGGTATGTCTATGGCTGCGGTTTGGAAGACGCTAGAAATGCTTCGAAGCGTTTGATTGACCAATCAGAACAAAAAGAGTAAAGATTTTTTTATTCTGATTGGTTGATGCAATGCTTTGAAGCATCTCTAGCATCTTCTCGACCGCAGCCAATGGCTGTAGCTAATAATACACGTGATCTTTGACTATATACCTATGGACCTTAGGCTGCAGTCAAGAAGACGTTAGAGATGCTTCAAAGGATTGCATTTACCAATCAGAATAAAGAAATCTTTACTCTTTGTGTCCTGATTGGTCAATCAAACGCTTCGAAGCATTTTTAGCGTCTTCTCGACCGCAGCCTTAGACATATATAAATGGAAAGGGAATGCCTTTGTTTCCCGATAAAAAAACATGTCGGAAAGAAGTGAGAAAGGAAATCATAGTTGCCTCTCTCTTGTGAGTAACTGCTCAAAAGTGCGCATGCACGGTTTACCGGTTTGGCCCAATGAAAAATAAGTTACATTAGTCACATGTGTGTGTACACAAAAGTATGTATATCTACAGACACGATGCTTGTTGTGTAGTTGCTTACAAGAGAGAGATGATTACGATTTTCTTTCTCACTTTCTTTCGACACTTTTCAGCCTGCTATTCCCCTTCCATTTAGAGCCGGAGCACATAAAAAAAACTTAAGCAGTAAAGCAGAAAGTAGAGAAACAGAAGCCAACCAGAACCAGGGTTGGGAAAGTTACTTTATAAAAGTACCTCGTTACCGTTACCGTTATTTTTTCTAAAAAGTAACTCGTTACCGTTACTCGTTACCAATTTTAAAAAGTAACTCGTTACCGTTACAGTTACTAAAAAGTAACGAGTCGTTACAATTTCCGTTACTTTTTTACAATACAAACTAATAAATTATTTTGCATAAGAAAAACTTTTAAAAAATTGTAAGCAAGATTTCATTCAAGGTTTATTATAAAATAAATGATTAAATTTTATCGAAATTCTTTATTAATTTTTAATAAAATTTGTTGCTCCATAGTATCATCATTTAAATGCCCTCTTTGTGGTGTTAATACAGAGCCACCGATGCTAAACATTCTTTCTACATTCTATGCACTGCTTGGTAGAGCTGTATTATATTTAATAAAAAGTTTTTTAAGTTTTGGATAGTCGTTTAACATTTCTATATTACAATTATTTGATTTTAAAAACCGTTGCAATTCTTCTTGTTCAGATTCATTTTACACTGTTTTTTGCTCAAAAATGAAAAAATCATCGTGATCGTCAGATTTTCCAGCTTTTGAAGAATTTTCAATTGATCGGATTCCCAATAAATCTTCCAAGTAATTTTCAGCACGTTTTCTTTTTTCTCCGGTTAACCAGTTTAACTTAAATTTTGGATGTAAACATGCTGCTATTATTAATTCTTCTGTTTCAAATATTGTACGAAATCTAAAATCAAATATAGTAAATTAAGCGATATTGTTTGTTTTATTGAAATTAATACTTTTGAATCAATAGTTTAAAATAAAATAATATTTTTCAATTAAATCCTTATTTAAAATTAAATAACATATGTATTAATCAAATTAATAAGTTACCTTTTATTTAAACCTTGCTGAATAGCTTCAACTAATGAACGGCAATCTATAAGGTCAGATTTATTGAGATTTTCTAATTTTCGTTGCAAGGTACTTAGAACTGGTAGTAAATGAGAGCTCTGCTTTTCCGAAAAGATAAAGCTCTCATTGGATATCGCGCGTCGCGTCATCGCACTGGTCTGCAAGAGCCATAAGTTGATCAATCACATTCAAGCATTTTTACAACATAATAAGAATGCTAATTGCTCGATTTGCTTACGGCTTTACGGTTAAGATAAAAATTTTATCACGCACAATAGCAAGAATAATATCTTAAATAAATCAAAAAATTTGAAAAAAGTAACGATAAAAGTAACTGTTAAATTCGTTACTCGTTACCGAAAAATGTAACGAAGTTACTTTTTCCGTTACAAATAAAATTTGTAACGCCATTACCGTTACAGTTACCGAAAGAAAGTAACTGTAACGGTAACGGCGTTACAAATAACGCGTTACTTCCCAACCCTGGTATAATTATTAATTGTTTACGGACAGTATGAAAAACACAGGTACGCAACAAAAAATCTGTATATAAATAATAAGGATATTCTAAAGCCCGTATCAGACTATGCATTGAAAATTGAAGATTGAAGATTAAAGATTGGAATTTGACTAATCAGAACAAAAGGAACTAAAATTTCTTTATCCTGAATGGTCAAATTTCAATCTTCAATCTTCAATCTCAATCTTCATCTGCGTAGTCTGATACGAGCTTTATGCATAAGAAAGTTGATCAATCAATTTCCTTATGCTTATGATTATGCGCTTATGCAAAAGTGTGTGCTCCCCGCTTAATAGTGATTAATTAATCCTGTTTGGATTAACACGTTCATTCGAAAATGCTATAAATTTTGTATCAATTCGTTGCCACTCCGACAAAGCTTGTTGATCGAAATTGGAGTGAAATGAACGCAATCAGTCGCTTCGGTAGAAACTAGACCACTTCTCTGATCTTGGCAGCGTTCCAGTAGCACGCTTTTAACGTTATGAGCATGCTTTGTCCTTGTTCAACTTTCCGTAAATAACAAAGATAGAACGACGCTTTTGCGTATGGCGCGTAAGCGTGCTTTCGGAACGCAGCCCGTAGTCTGGTATAGAGTTTATTGATTGTAATTCGGTGTTTAAATTAAGTATTTATAGCAATTTATAATTGATAATTTCTGCATTGTTGTACTATAGAAAATAATTATATAGAATATTATATGTATATGTAATCTATAATGTTTGAGTGAAAAAAGCGGAAAATTTAAAATTCATATTACCAACTATGCAGGTTAGTTCGCCAACTCAAGCACTTTAAGGATGTATCGGAGCTATCTTAAAATAGTACAATATTGGTGAGGTTGTTTTTTATGTCTTTCTAATGTGCTAAAAAAAGTTCACATTAATTCACTAAACCGTTAACGAGTCATTACAATTTTAATTTTCATTCATTTTTTTTTTTTGTAATAGGCTCAGTTTTTTTGTTTTTCTGTTATAGTCACATCTTTTTCTTAATTTTCCATATTTTTGTTATGCGTTTTTTTTTATACATACCTTTAGTAACAATTTTACCTTTCCAACGATAAGTTGTAATTTAAGTTGTATTTAAGTTGTATTTTCCATCGCGATATGTCAACAACAAACGTAGTCACTAACCTTGCTTTGTGCAATTCTTATTTTATAAAGTTAGATTCAGGGCATTTTCACTCTCAAAAATTTTGTCATATAAATAAGAAACTTCGCAAATAGAGCTAAAATAATATTGAGAAAATAAAAAATATCTTTCTATAAATAAATATGTAATTATACTATCATTTGTGTCATTTATATCTACCTTTACTACACGTAGGGCATAGATATTTAAGAATTTAGAATTTTGGGTACTTTTGTCTATGATTGTATCTCCAATATCCTTAAATGCTTGCACATAAAATTATTAAGGAGATTTAATTAGCATTTGAATGATCTGATTTTCTTTTATTTTCTAGAAAAAAGCCAGAAAAACAAGGCGTCAGCTTTTGGCAGACAAAGCAGCGGTACAGCAACAATTAATTAATAGGGCAAATGCTTTGACAAATCCTTTGGAAACTTTAGACAAGTTTCATGAATATATCATAAAAGATTATACAATAAAACTATCTTGTGTTAAAGCAAGAGATGCACAGCCAGAATGTCTTTCTTGGATATTTGATATCATGGAAAGAAACATGAAAGACATGTATGAACAATCTACTTGGGGCTGGGATGTAGCTGAGAAACAAGCAGAATTAACGGAAGAAATGGCTTGGTATTTAGTAGCATCATGTAATGACAAATTTTTAGGCTTTTCACATTTTCGATTTGATATCGACAATGGCGATGTAGTATTATATTGGTAGGTATTATATGTATACAGGTTACACACACACTTTTATATATATATATATAAATAAATAAAACTGAATGCGTGATAAAAATTAAATATTTATGTGTATATGTATAGCTATGAATTACAATTGGAACCAGAGGTCAGACGTAAAGGTCTTGGCCGTTTTATGATGTCAGCCCTGGAATCTATGGCATATCAGAATCAGATGTTGAAGATTGTTCTAACAGTTTTTAAACGTAATTTGTTGGCGATACAATTCTTCTATACGCTTGGGTAATGGACATTTATCAGTACTATTGCATAGATCAGCACTGTATGATATTTTAATAACATTGACATATTATATTATGATTAAATTTTTTTTGTACTACATTATACATAAAATTTCTACTTATTTTTTAATCATATTACCTAGAATTGTTTAATATTTTTCATACATAATATTGTACAATGTAATACAAGTATAAAATTGCTGTGCAAATTAAGTCTATCTTATAGAATCTATAATTGACTAGTATCAAAGTATTTCCTTTGATAAAGAAATACTATCTTTATATTGATTTACACATGTTCTCACTCAATTCACTAATATTAAATGTAATTATTTAAATTTATATTTTATTTATATTTTGTATTTAATATAGCCTTTCTATATCAGAGAGCAAACAAGTCGAGAACTTGAAGAATCACGTTTAACATTAAATATGTAGTGAATATAGAGAATATGTTACAATCATTCATTCACAATATTCAATCATAAATCTTATAGTAATATCTTTCAGTATAACATTTTTTAAAAACTAAATACATATGCAAAATATCGAAATTATATTTCTTATTATACAGAATACATTCAAGTACACTGACAACATTTGAGATTTAATAAAGAATGACAAATCAAGAGGAAATAGTTACATTAGTTAATTTTATAGCAGCAAAACGCGATGTTCTCGGATATATAGATTGTCTCTTTAAAAATACTTGATTTGACATTTTATTAATTCTCGAATGCTTCTATTATTAATATTGATTTAAAATTCTTCTCTTTATATCTATAAATGTTTTATCTTTACTTAAAAATGCTAAATCAAATACTTTTTAACTTACTCTAGTATAATATAATTATAGTTTATAGTATAAACTAAACAAGACAATTATATATATATATATATATAAACATTAAATCTAATCTATCAGTTGCAAATTTAATAATGAGAAAGTGTAATGTATTATTTTCAGTTTTATGTGCATGCATGCATATACAATTATTAGTTTATCGCATATACATACATACATGTGTATATTGTATGTGCATGAGATAAAATAAAACTATTTATTGAAATCTTTCTATTTTAAATACACATTATATATGTATAATTTAAAAAAGGATAGTTTTCCTATTGCTATATAGTTTGACTAGTATAAATAATGTATATACAGGGTGTCCCAGAATTAGATTGACAAACTTTAGGTGGTTATAAAAGATACCAAACAAGCCAATTTTGTCAATAAACCCGTCAATAATCCGCAAATAAGAAATTCTTGGTGTATGAAACTTCTGTACTTGGAGAGGAAGATCTTCTGGCAAGAGTGATGATTGCTTGTGCACATGTGCAAGTTGTTTTGGAAATATTCTAAGATCCATGAATCTATAAACTGACGATGCAATCTTTGTATGGAAATAAATGGCTGCCATTTCGAACAACTCTGCTGTAAAAATATATTTGAGTTCAAAAACCACTCTAATGCCAAAACGATTCATTTACGAACATGGGTTTATTGACAAAATTGGCTTGTTTTGGTGTCCTTTATAATTTTTTTATCTATGAAGTTTATCGGTCTAATTCTAGAACACCTGTATATTTAAATATCATATTTGTTATATGTGTATAGTCTATGTTCAAATTTTTAATCAAAACGATAACAGTTGTGTTAATTTAATATTGTTTCAGATATAAGTTAGACAATTCGAGTCCAACTTCAGCACATTTGGATTATATAATCTTGAGTAAACAAAATTTACATGGATAAAAAAAAAAAAAAAATAAAACATGCTGGATTTTTCTATTTTTTTCTTGATTAGGACTGTGTTTTATGAAATAAAATCGGCAATATTTGATGGGGGCACAAATTTATAATGGGCGATTTCAGAGATGGTCCAACATTGTGGAATGTAAGGGGCGCTTTACTTATGGTCCAGTCTTCCATGTCATTGAGAAATTTCGTCAAATCAATCTCTCCTGATTCCGAAACATTAAAGTGTCGCAGACGAGAATTGTTGAAGCAAATATCTAACGCTGATTGGTGCAACACCATGCCGATACCTTTGCCGGCACCTTCGGGAATGGGGAACACTCGGAGACTAATGATGTTTAAATCTACTGGAAGATCGTATCGAAGCGGTGAGAAATGCGCGTGCAAATCGAACGGCAGAGAATTGTGAGGATGCAGTGCTATAACTGGATGTAGTAATTCTTCCGAAGCTAAATGGCCACTTAAAGACAACAACCCTGCAGGATGATTTGTTGATGGTACAGTAGAGACACAATTCGTTTCTTTCTTCTCTAAAATTAATGTGAACATGTGATTTGTCAATAGATTGTCCATTATGCCTTGCCCTAATCCTCGATTGTCATCCTGAAGTAATCTTCTATCTTGCATAATCTATTCATAAAAATCAAATATGGCATATTATATATACAATATTAATAAATTTTCTAAGTGTACACATTTTTTTATACATGGATTTGTTCTACTATTTTGTTATAGCTTTATTTTTAAGCTTATATATTTTTGTAAATATTTGTATTTAATTTTCAACTAGATAAAATTTATTTGATTTACCTCAAGTTGACCAGATGCCATAGAGGCTACACCTAATGGCTGTGCTGTGGTGATTGTTAATCTAACTCTTTTATCTTCTATATATGCACTTGCTGCCATTGGATAATAATTGCCTTGTGTGGGAAGCTTTGGAAATCTTTGTCGCCGGATCATCTAAATTTAAAATATATATATTATATCTTAGTAGAAAAAAAAATTCCAAATTTCGTCAAAAATTAATTTGTTTAAATTGCTAAATTTTACATTAAGCCCATTTAAATCCGTGAAGAACTGATCGCCGGATGCGATATCCGTATTGAAACGCATTACAAGTTCGTAATTTTGTGTTTCCGTTATGTCAACTTCATTGAGTATGTGCAATCCAAGTCCATCACTGCTAGGAGAATTGAACAGTGTACAGGTATGTCGCACGTGCGGCAATTCTATGAACACTCTCGATAAAATTGGTCCAGTTACTAAATGAACGATCGTCCTGCTATCCACAAATACTGGATCTGGTTCCGGTTTGTCGGGCAAGAATAAATAAGCACCACTTTTGTCTTTGCCAGAGCCTCTAGTATCATATTTTACAAAATCTAAATGCACAGGAAACGTGACGTTGCCGACTCGAAGAGCTTTTAACAGACCAGACTTTCCGAAAGAGGCGGACAATTCTGGTCGTTGAGTAATCGAGAATTCTTGCATATGCGGTAAAATCGTCAAATGACCGAAACCAGGCACTGAGGGAAGATTAATGTCAGTATTAAAGATGGTGATATTAGCCGGATACACTCCTCTGTATAAAAAAAATAACAGATATATTAAATCTTTAATATACGCATTATTTTATAAAGTGATTCAAAAGAGAAAGAAAAGCATGCTAAAAAAAAGTTAATAACTGAATAATGCTCTGCACTATTGTTGTAAACATTTTTTTGAATCACTTCTTATATATAAACATTTTTATCGCATTTACTTTGTGTACGATGCTTTGTGTAGTGCATGAACTATGTATGTAGTGATACCAAATCCTGGTACAGTAACTAAAAAAGATAGCTCGTATCTAGCCGCAGACAATGCAGCCGAACCAATCCAAACGGGAGATACTTGACACTTGACAATTTGACCTCTTCGATCTGTAACTCTGACAAATGGTGTTGATACAATCAAAGTTTGCACTTTTGTTCTCTGCCTTGGAAGAGAATTGTATAGGATAATCTTTCTCGAAGGATTATCGTCACCAAGATTAAGGACATGTTTCTCACCAGCACTTGTATGATGTGACCTTTAAAAGATAATTATACATTATATCTTTTACCACATATATGAAATATTATCATTTATGAAATGTTTTCATACCTAGTTTCGTCTAATGAGAAGTATACAGTTTCTACATCTATGGATGATACTTGTGGAGTTTTCAATAAATGTGCTATAGATTGTTGAAGTACATGAGCTGAATTATTCAATGCCATTATCATCTTTTGGGCATAATCTATTACAACATTGTCTCTGGCAGTTCCGGTAATTCCATCATGATGTTGAAACAGAGAGTGCCACATTCTGGCCTTGTTCAAACGAGATGCGAGATTTCCTTCCACTAACTGATCATTACCTTTGGCCCAAGCTATAGCAGCTAATACTTCGGATCCTCTTAAAGAACCCAGTAATACACGATCCAATCGTTTGTGAAAAGGCCTACACACACATAAGTTAAGATTATAATAGATTAATTTAAATTACTTACCATCATCAACAGATTTAAGAAATTAAAGATTTTTCTCTCTACCTAGAATTAAAAAAAATTTTTCTACCTAGAGGTATAGTAGCCGCTCCAATAATGATCATCTCTATCCGAATATGTAAAGAAATCGCCGGATAAAGTAGGAAACTCGTTTAAATTGCGTTTCTCTCTGACCGCCTCAAAATAATCGCTCAAAGTTCCAAATTGTATTTGAACATTCAAGTGTTGGTTTGCATTCATGTAATCAAAAAGTTTTTGATAATTGTCATATTGAGCTTCCCACTCGGCGAGATGTGTATATCTAAAATCGTCACCTAAAGGTGCAAGAACCACTTGAGTTTTGAAAAGCTGTGCCTTCTTACGATATTGATCTAACAAAAGCATCGCTCTCTCTGCTATATTTGATTTAGTAATTGTTTTTGGTGGGATTTTCCATGGACAGCTAAGACCAAAATTCTGCATTCTGTAGAAATCAAATTGACAACATATTTTCGGATCTGGTCCACATGTATGAGGAATGTCATAACTGTAAAATGGCATAACATGAGTGAACAATTCTGTGGAGCCATCGTTGTCCCATAATTGTCTCCAGCGAAATTCTAAATTTTTATCTCTGGCCAGTCTCTTTTTGACTGAGTAATGAACTCTTTGTATTAAAAGATTTTCTAAGCCTGAATTCTTTAAGAGATATGGCATAGTGGGAGAGAGACCAAAAGGATCAATAGCCCATCCCGAGTTTGGTGTATAATCTAAATTATACTTTAGCCACTGATGACCCTCAGTTAGTTGTGTGAGTTGAGCAATCCAATGTGATACAGATTCATCAGGCATTACCCATCCTCCTGATACGATTTCCAATTGTCCATCGTGTACTAAGCGACGCACTTCGTCCCTTATTACTTTAGATTGATCGTCCCACCAAAGTTTAAAAAATGATATTTCCGCCCAGATAAACTTGCGTCTTTTATCTTCACTTAGCTTAGTCACCATATTATTCAATATGCTTCTTGTTTGAAATATATAGTACTTTTCAAAAGTATTTAACCACCCAGGATCGTTATGCGAATGAGGCACAACAAACACTTTTAATTTTCTATTAGGATGCCACTGTTTTTCATCATATATAATATTCCAACCTTGTTTCCAGACTCCACCATCTGCATTACCAAACTCTAATTGCTTATACAAATCTAACATTTGTATATCAACTTCTGGAACTTTCTGAATATTAAAATTACACATGAGGCTTTTTCCCATATGTGGAACTGTAATGGAATAATTTGAATGATTAACTGTTTGTATATTTGGTATAAAATTATGTTTGATTTTTGCTGCTTGTTCTTGCAAAGCACTCATAACTTTATGATGTTTGTTAAAATCCTTTTCTAATTTTGTGAGTCTGTTTTCAAAATGGAGCCATTGATTCTAAAAAAAAAAAAAAAAAACAAATAATTTTTACATAACTTGCAGTAAATCTGTTTACAATTGATTTAATGTTAACATACTGTAGGCAGTATTTTTATGACTTACATTATTTATTGAAAGCTTAGAATCTTGCCCAGGTGGGAAGAGAGTCAAATCCATCATTAAATAGATCATCACGCAACAAGCAAGGATCAAGCCTACCCCGAGAATGGCAATGGTCCTTCTGGTTCTCATTGTCATAAATCTTTTTTCTGCATTAAATTTAACGTTTCAATTAAACATTTGTAATTTTTTTTTAATCATAAAACATGAATCAATAATTTATGCTAACTATGATTGAATGTTGAAAGTAAAAGTGAGCTTGTATCTAATTCCTTGATATAATTCTTCTACTATTATAAAGGACTACATGTTAAAAATCAATTTTTAAACGTAAATTTTCAATGAACAGTAAATTTTATGAATTCATCGAGCTTGAGATACTAAGATTATGAATCTCATAAATCAACTTATTTTGAGTTTCGAAAATTTATTCGCTAATTTATATGCAATCTCTGACGATTATTATAATAGCTTTTATTTTGTAATTATGTAAACCATTTTTGATTTGTTAGGAATTTGAGACACTGTTATTTCCAGCAATAATTTAGAAACGTGACACACAACTGTCAGAAACAGATATTCACAGCCTGGATTCTGACAGCCGCTGTCTGTCAACAACAGAAATGCTTTATTTCGTGCTGCATGCGCAGCATAAAGGTGCAATTTTATGTGCAGCAAAGAGGACACATGATCGAAATGGACGAATCAGCGGCCAGTCACTCATTCGTCCATTTTGATCACGTGACCTTTCTGCTGTACGAGTTTGCAGCACATGAAATTGTACCTTAAGTTACCATTTCATGCGCACATAGGTCTAGTTTCCATCGAAGTATTAATTCGCATCTAGTGCGGCGTAGAATCAAATTTAAGTCGATGGAAACACGATTGACTGCGTTCATTTCACTTCCATTTCGATCTACAAGCTTTGTCGGAGTGGCAGCGAATTGACACGAAATTTAGAGCTTCGTAAAGTTAGCCGGACCACTTTAACTTTTCATTAATTAAAATTATCTAATCGTTTGGTGGTCCTTTGGTGATGATTGGTAGTCTAATTAAAAAGTTTGGTGGTCAATCGTCTTTTTTTTATTAAATAATTGAAATATTGGTGTAAAGTTAGCCGGACATTTTCAATGTTTAGTCTAATCGATTAAATCGAAACTTATTCGATGCAGAATCATTAGGTGGTCACAAATCCTCTATTTACAACATTTGGTGGTCCATAATTTATCCAAAAATTAAAAAAAAGCCATATGCAGTTAGGTAGTTGGGATGGCTAACTGAAAACTGCAAAGTTAGCCAAACAAATATATTATTTATCAACCAATTTTGTTCAAATTGGTCTTAAATGAAAGACAATCGTTTGGTGGTGATTGGTATTCTAATTACAACGTTTGATAGTTAATTATTAGGCTACTACGATTATACAACCAGAGAGAAGCCTGAGAGGGGCCACGCCGGCGTTTTTCTTACGACGCTTTAACTAGCCGGTACAGTGGCGCTAACTGGATCCATTTTATGGCCGAGCGGAACTACATGGCCAGATCCACTTTCAGTGCCACGGTAAAACGACCGGGTGGTTCATGTCTCTGCTAGATCCATAATTGTGGATCTCAAAAGCAATGGTGTACTGATATACATATTTCATATTAGTGGCGTTGCATGTGATCTTTTTTCAATTTACTATTTTTATTTTCAGTGTAGTACATATTGAGGACATCGATATATGTAATATATTATTGAAATATTGTTATAGGAATTATAACTCCTATATAATTCCTATAACAATATTTCAATAATATATTACATATATCGATGTCCTCAATATGTACTACACTGAAAATAAAAATAGTAAATTGAAAAAAGATCACATGCAACGCTACTAATATGAAATATGTATATCAGTACACCATTGCTTTTGAGATCCACAATTATGGATCTAGCAGAGACAGGAACCCGGTCGTTATATATATATAATTTTTTTTTTTTGCGAGAGGAGGGAAAATGCCTTATGCATACCTCGCCGGCCGATCCGACGGATTATGTGGGACTCGCACCCACTAAAAACCTCCTTGTTATAATATTTCACACTCATGATCAAGCACAACATTTCAGAAATCACGTTTCGCGTTAGTGACACACACGCATACTCTATATATATATATATATGAAATTTTTATAATAGAACTGATTATTGTTATCCATCAATTATTTTGAGGGCATGTCTTCGAAACGAAAATATGACTTCTTCAAAATAAAAGTTGGAAAATAATATTTTTTAATTTTTTATATCCTTTACCACTTATTTTAAGAGCATGTATGACAAAAAAATTCTTAAAATAAATGTCATTTGAATATTATTAATATATTACTTTAGAATGAAAAAGTAATCTTTAAAATATATACAATATATAAATCTATATAACAAAATTCTTGCGCATTAGCTTTATTTTTAAGGAGTTATAATTGAAATGTTAAATAAATTGTTACAATAGAATTAAGTATTTTTTAGAAAAAGTTTCCTTTCATAAAATTATGTTTTTATGTGGAATGTATATTAAATAAATTGATAACTTTTTATTGATTGATATACGTATATGTATATGTACATTTATATTGGCACTAATGAGCATGATGCAAAGATCGCAATCACAGCTGAAATTATTACATAAATCTCAAACTAGTAGATCTTATCACAAAGAAATCTATATATAATGTAGATTTCTTATAAATAACTGAAAAAAATCAGTTATATTTTTTGACGTCTCTTTTCCCTATTATTTGTATATTGAGACGTTTTATTATTATTTTTAGTGATTTATCAAAATCACTTGTATTTTATATTTGACGGTATTCTTTTGTACCTTGGCCTGTAACATATACATATATACGATAAATTTTATATGTCTCTTATGTATTTTAAATTTCATTATCATTTTATGCATCTCATATTATATCATTCGTAACAAGAAAATGCATTATTTTACAATTTCTCAGCATGATCGTATTAGAACCACTTCTTTATTTATTTTGTGATGAGATCTACTAGTTTATGATTTATGTAATTATTTCAACTGTGATTGCGATCTTCTAAGAAATTAAAAAATTCATGCTTTTTTTTTCATTACTAAATTAATACTAAAGTAATATTGATTGTAAAGTAAAACATGATTTGCAGGCATTTTTCATAATGAATTCAGTATCATGATATATAATAGCACAATAAACATTTTTTATACACATATAATGACAAAACTGCAAGATGCATAAAATAATAAAGAAAAAAACGTACATACACATATATATTTTTAAATGTATCAATTTTTTTATATGATATTTATCGCGCATATATTATTATATATACGTTATGTTATTAACTTTTTTCTTTTTCTGCCTTTTACTTATCTTTTTGAATATCGTAATCATTCTCTAGGGAGAAATTACATGATCAATACTCAAATTTTTTATTGAAATTATAATATATATATATTACTATTTATTTTTTTTATTTTATTTCTTGCTCCATATCATGTTTTTTTCTTTTATCTATCTTTATTGATATACTTTTCACTTGTTTAAAAATTTTTTAACTTTTTTACAGGAAGGTATATTAGCTGTTTTTGCAGCACGATTATTATATCTTGTACGGGAATATAATTTTATGGTAATCATATATTTTAACGTTTGTATCCGGTGATCATAACACTTTCCATTTTTATCTAGCCATTGTGGATGTGTTTTATATATACATTCAGTCACAATTTTATTAAGAATCTGTTTAGATGCCCAGTGATATTGCCATGTACGATTGAATGCTATCAACTGTGTTTTAGTAATATTTATAAATGAAGTTATTGGGCGCACTAATTTTGTCACTGTTGGAGCATCTTCATCTTCATTTAGATATTCGCGAAATTCAATATATTTTTCATTTGCTGTCGATTCATCCATAGGAGTTTTCATCATATCATTGCGACAATGATTACAGTTGCTTTTTGCAATACTTCGTCGCGCCACAAATCCAGCGAAATATGCGATAGCATTTTCATTATAACTGCTGTCAAGTGAATTTATACTTTCAATTTCCTCGATATCACATTCTTTGAAAAATATATTTACATCTTCAATAAACAATTCATTTTCAGGTTTGTCATATTCTACATTAGCATTTACATTCAAAAAATTTTCAATCTTTTTCATGAGTTGACTTGGTTGACTTATTAGAGTTTCAATTTCTGGACATTGAACATTGCCTTTGTCACTGGTTTGAATATATCCTGTAGAAAGTATATGTCTAATAGATAATCGAATCATTCTTGCGGTTGGATTGGGGTTAAATCCTCCACGTTGTCTTAGTTTCGAAAATAAATGTTCCACTGAATCTTGATTACATAATCCTGTTGCAAGCTCAAATCCTTCATGCTGACTTGAAAGATTTTTAAAAATTGCGAGAATAGCTTTTATAATTAAAGCAAAGGAATCTAAAACAAGGAATTTGGCTTATATTTTCTGCTGACCTAGACCACCTTGAGCACCATTTGACAAAATCTGTTAATAGATTTTCAATATCTGGATTTTTGGAAGATAATGGTCGTTTACCGCCAAATGAAATATTGAGACTGTAAGCGTTGCATGCATCAATAACGTTATTTAAGCGCTCTGCAAAATCTTCTGTTGCTTCCCACGTAATTGTATTTAATTCTTTTTCGTGGCCAGTTGTTTTTATAGCAGCAGCAAAAATATGGCTAAATATCTGGAATGCTCTTTTCACATTCATTGATTCAAAACTATTTGGACGAATGTGTGCTTCTGTTATATGAGATAATAAATTTGAACCTCCTTTTGTAGCGTTATCGATGGACCATGTCATTTCAAAATCTGAATACGACGCGATAATCTTACTATCACAGTAAATATTTCTATGTGTTCTGAGGAAACTTGCTAACTTTTTACTAGATGTGGGAAGTCAAATGATGCATAATATTTTTTTCCATTATAAATAAAAAATGGATTTTCTGTATTAATACAAAGTTGAACATAAGCACTTTGATTACACGCGCCTTGATTACACGTAACAAGTTGCACATCAGCACCAGTTTCGCTCAATCTGTCTAAACATTCTTTCAATAATGTTATAATTTCATCTGCTTTCATGCATTTTCCTGGGAGAAAATATGCTAATGGCTGTCGCCAAGCATGATGCGCATTTAAGCTATCTAAACAAAAAGCAAATACACATTTGGCTCTTTCTGATTTTCTTCCTAAAGGTCCAAGATCAACAAGACCTTCTATTTCATCTAATTTATATGAATATTCTTCGTAAGATTTTATCGCCATTTCATCCCATTTTAAAACACACACTTTTTCGTCCATTGGTACATGAGTGATTTTTTCTTTCAATTTTTGAAATATGAAATCACAAAATCCTGGTCGTACATCATATTCTTCTAGCCATCTTCTAATAGTTCGTTGTGCAGGTAAGTTACAACCTGCTTTTCTTAACCGACAGAAAGCAGCGGCTGAATAATAATATAATTGTTTTGTTAGATTTTTTTCTTCCTCTGTATATGCTGCATTTGGTGTATGCAGTTGCAAATTTATCATAGCTTTTGCAACAGGATGTAGATTTTGTTCATCTATCAATTTTTTTATTATCTTTTTCTTTTGCTTATTATTTTTCGGCGTTTTACGTGTTCATACAGTAGAATGTAATCGATATTTTAAATCTCTTATCTGTTTTCGTAATCGAATATTTTCCAATTTTAAGGAATTAATTGTAGTATATAATTTACGTATTGTTGTCATATTCTTTTCTTCGTTTTTACTTTCATTTGACGGAAGAGAGGTAAGAACTCTTTCATGCATAGGCAGCTGAAGGAGATTATTTTTTTCGTCCTCTGTATTTTTATGTAATGGAACAGGCGTGAGAGTTCGTTTATGTGTAGGCGGCTCAAGGTATATCCATTCTGTAATGTCTTCCATAGAAGTATCAAAATATAAATTAGGTGCTTGATAATATTGTAACAGACGGCGTTTCATGAGATTCTCTATACTATTTTTTATAAAAATAGAATTAGATGATGTTGATGTGGCAACTTTCTCTATAGATTCCATTTCTTTCATATTTATTTCTTCACAATAAGCCATTTCTTTATTTCGTATGCTTTTGCTTCTTTCATCATTTTGTATATTTTTATTTGATAAAATAATTTTATTAAAAAAAATAGGTATTGCGTTTCGTTTCAAACCTTTATTGGCAATGAAAGAATCTTCAGAGAAATGATCCTCGCACAATTCCGCACGTCTAATTGAGCTGGAAGTCCACTCTTGTAATTTAGTATTTCCTGCAAAAGATTTGAAAATTATATGGTTATATGTTCGCTCGCTATTTTTTTATTGGGCATAACTATTTAATATTTAATTATGAAAACATATGATTTTATAATGTTGTAAATCTGATTTTTTGTGATCAAAATTGATAATAAATGTGCATTGAGTATATTTGAAAAATAATATATGTTGCAATGTTTTTTCAGATATGTAGAGATACATATAAAACAGACAAAAATAATACATATATAAATACAACATATGAAGAAAGAAACACTGTTTATTATTATGCTTTAATTTTGCAAAAATAGTTATAGCAAAATTTCTAAAATATTACTAAGTATATAAAAAAAATTTCTTATATCTCAATGTTTAATGAAAATAGTGATAATATGCCTCCTTCCCTTTTTATATAAATAATAAAATATAAGAAGCAAAAAGAATTTAATTAATTAATTAATTAATTTTCATATGAAGAATTATTTATATTGACTAAACATTGATTAAAACAGAGAAAGATATTTATTATTTTATCATTTAATAAAAAGAAATAATGACATAAAAAAGCTAATGCTATGGCACACAAAATGCATCGAGGCAACTACGTAGAAAAATAAGGTGTATATTAAAATATAATGATAAAGATCGTATTTAAAAATATTTGTAAGTAACAGTTTTTTTTATGATCAAAACTTTTTCCTATTTTAAAACATGCCTCGCGTATATATTATGATTAGTTTATTAGTTAATTAGATATACTTTTAATTATATTATAACTGCTTAACTGATTATTTTGATTAATAATTATTTACAATAATTTTTATATATCTCAATAAATTCTTTTGATTAAATTTTTTGAAGTGAAATAATATTAAAAACTTTATATGCGGTTTGTTATTATAATTAACTTTTTATTTAATACATCACATTGATAAATGGATAGAGCAACAAAAAAGATAAATGAAGTATAAGGAATATAGGATGTTATTAAAAAGTCCATATAATAAAGGTATATAAAATTAAAATTATAAAAATTATTATAGAATTAAAGAGAGAGAGTGGTAGTAATTTATATTTATCACTCCTATACTTTTGTTCCCATTTTCTTGCTCTTCATCTTCCTCCTTTTCCTCTTTGCGTCCCACGTCCTCCTCGTCATCCTCCTCTTCTTCTCGCACTTGTAATTGGGTTTAATAAAATTTCATTTAATTCTTCTTTCTAAAACATAAAATATATATGAAAAACATAACGAAGCATACTTGAACAAAAAACCAATAGGATTAAAATTAATAAACTATAATGAAAGCAATAAACTATTCTATATATATATATATATATATATATATATATATATATATATATATATATATATAATATGTGTATATATATTGTACTGTTATAATATTTATCATTTATCATAATAGGAAAAGATTAAAAACAACGGAATTTTTTGTAAATCATACAAAGATTATAATGTACAAAAAAGAAATTGCATTCTTTAACATAATTGTTTTGCGCATTTTAATGTATTATTAAATTACATATAATTAATATATTAAATATATAACATTATTAAACTATATGTGTATATATATATAACTCTTGCGATACTAATGTATATTTCGTGTCCGATGGATTCCTATTCATGTAAGTTGTTTCAATTAATCTTTGATAATTAAAATACATTACATTTTATTTTTTTTAAATAAAGTACAGATATTTGTTTTAGAAACTTGAAAGTGTATATTCATAAACTTTTAGAGATTTTTTAAACTATTTTAAATAAATAAAAAAAATTGTCAGTATACTTTTGTTGATACGAATAAATATCGTGCTTTACATAATATCGTAAGGGTTAATTGAATATTTTTATAAAATTAAACTTACACTTAATGTTATCATCATAAATGCCGATACTGCTGTCGAGGTCGTCGTAGGCATCGGGTTGTCGACGACGTCGAAATTGTCACTATTGTAGCTGTCTGACTAGCTGTTGACATTTCTGAAAAAAGAATTAGAAGAAAAATTATATAATATATAAATATAAGCTTAAAAAACGTGGATAATATTGGCGCGTCAAAAACAAGAGAGAGAGAGAGGAAGAGAGAGAGAGAAGAGATGGTAAAAAAAAGGAAAAACAGATAGAGAAGCAAACCAAGAAGATTAGTTATCTAAGTTTAGATTGTTTTTGTTTATTTGACACAATACCGATTAAAAAAGTTCGATGAATTTTGATCGATATTGTGATTGTTAGATAAACAAAAATATAACTCAAAGCTCGTTTGCTCACTCGCTTGAAAGATAAAAAAGAAATAAATGACATTCAAGCGAGACAAGAAATATATAAAAAACACATTTTACATTTATTATTATTTTTGGAAGTATAATATAGTTCTCGATTTTGTTATTCTTTTTTGCCCGAAAAATTTTTCTATTTCTTAGGCGCGAGCGAGTATTAAATCAAATTATTAAAGAAAAAAATAGACAAAATAAAATATCTATCTCATTCGTCCTCAATCTCATTTTCTTTTCAGTAAGTCACGGATAGGACCGATTAACAATTTTAAGAGCGAGGATCATATATGTATATTTTTGCATATATAGTACAGCTCTACTTACCATTACGTATGTTAGTTTTCTTGCGTCTTCTTAAATGTTCGAATGAATATCTTCTCAGTTCGAATGCCAAATATGACTACTGATTTTCTCAAGATTGCGTGCATATTACTGGTCGATTTAAAAAAGCAAAAAAAGCCGGCCATAAAAATACAAGATGCACTAAACACTTCTTTATTTTCTCAATTCCGTATTTTAAAAAATTTTGAAATATATATATATATATATATATATATATATATATATATATATATATATATACAGGGTGAGTTTTTTAACCTGAAACTTTGAAATATCTCGAAAAATAAGCACTGAAAAAAATGTTGATAATCAAAATTTAATCCTTCTGCGGGGGAAATACATTAGTGTTAAAATTCGTCCCCCACCCCCCACCTCCTGGGGGGAGGGGGGGCAACTTTAAAATGGAGACCCTCATTTTTTATTTAGTATTCTTGTAGCTGACATCGAGAGCTTTCCAAAACACTATAATAAAGTATTTTTTTATTAAGTACTTTTTGAGTTATTTTATATTTTAATCTGACATATTTTGATATAAAAAATTAAATATCTCGTAAAATATTTAGTTTTTGATAATCTTATCGTAATACTTTTATGTACACAATAATGAGATAAATCAATTAGTATAAAAAAAGAAATTGTTTTTAAGAAAATTATTTACAATGTATTTTTTTAAACAATTATTTGTTTTTTTTGGCACTAATTAATTTGTCTTATTATTCTGTACATAGAAGTATTACGGTAAAATTATCGAGTACTCTGCGTTGATACCACTGCTT
>NW_027223405.1:7500-30000 GCF_030449975.1 Polyergus mexicanus
ATAAGCCACCGTCGGTGCGAACACTCCCCGGTAAATTGCGGATAGTGCCCTAAATCTTAGGCCCCAGTTGGCTCTCGCTAACGCACCTAGCTTTTGGAAGAGTATCCCGACTTTGTTTTTCAAATATTGGCAATGCGTTCTAACTTTAAGGAATTTATCTATATAAACGCCAAGATATTTGACGGTCTGTTTAAACCCTATCTTCGTGTTTTTGATTTTTATTATAGGTGGCCTACTTTCGAGAGTCGCGATCTTTTTATTGTTTCTACGCTTCCTATCCGGACGTGCTCCTCCCCGTCTGCCTATATGGTTTCTATTTATCGCGGCGCTTTTTAATATTATAGCTTCAGTCTTGCGTTCGGAGATCTGAAGCTTCGCGGACTCGCACCAATTTACGATCGCGTTGACCACCCGTTGGCCTTCAGATTCGATTTCGTTTCGCGAATCCCCGTTTATAACGACAACGAGATCATCCGCGTACGCGGCAAACCGATTTTCGACCAAGCCTTCTAGGAGCCGCAGAAGGCCGTCGAACATGAGGTTCCAACAAGTCGGACCGAGGACGGAACCTTGTGGGCACCCCCTCGCGGCCCGCTTGGACACCTCTGTAGCACCGAACGCGATTTTTACTGTCCGATTTTCGAAATAACTCCGGAGGACTTCGAAGACGTTCCGCGGGCAATTCCGTTCTTTTAAACTAGCTAGTACAAGAGGCCACCAGACGTTGTCAAAAGCCCCGGAGATGTCGAAGAGAAGCGCGACGGCGTACCTCTTTTCAGAGGCAGAAACCATACGCCGCATCTCCACAACAGCATCCTCCGTCGACCTTCCGGGCATGAAACCGAACTGTCGATCGGAGACCCTACCCGGTGCCAGTGACGCGTCCATGAGGCGGGTTTTGAGAAGTTTCTCGAAAAGTTTTCCTACTACGGAGAGGAGACAGATGGGTCTATAGGATTTCGGATCCTTCTCGTCCTTGTCCTCACCCTTCAGAAGGACTCGAAGCGAGCCCTCCTTCCAGATTGAGGGAAAGACGCCCCACTGAAGGCATCCGTTAAATAATCTAAGAAACTGACCGGGAATTATCCTA
The DNA here is from genome assembly GCF_030449975.1 of Polyergus mexicanus. Classification (NCBI taxonomy): domain Eukaryota; kingdom Metazoa; phylum Arthropoda; class Insecta; order Hymenoptera; family Formicidae; genus Polyergus; species Polyergus mexicanus. The sequence goes on from NW_027223405.1 coordinate 8,591, forward strand.
CAAGCGGCTTTCAAAACCGCAACCTCAATAAGGTCCATTCCTGGAGCCTTATTATTTTTAAAAGTTTTCACCGCTACAGCCATTTCTGCCGCCGTGAAGAATGAGGCGTCGACCGTGTCGGGGGAAACTTTCGAAGCGAGACGAATTTCACGTTGTTCGAACGTGTCATCCTGTTCCCGGTCATCCGGAGTGTGCACGTCTAGGAGGTAGCCGGCGGTCTCCTCTAAAGTCTTCGTGGAATATTCGCCACACCGGAGTGTGCTGAGCACCCCCTCAACTTGGAGTTTTCTCGCCTGGAGTTTATAAACGAATCCCCAGGGCTCCGAGTTACCGTGCGATGTGACAAACTTCCGCCAGCTCGCAAGCTTCGCCTTCCTCACCTCTCTGCCGTATTTCCGCAAAGAAGAGCGGTATTCCAACTTCAGAGAAAGGTAAGTGGGCTTGTCCCGCCCTCTCTGGAGTGCACGCCTCTTTCTGTATACTCCCTTTTTGAGTATAGTTAATTCGACCGTCCACCACGGGTTGGACTTCCTAAATCGTCTTTTTCTTGGCATCGACGCGGAACAGGCTTCGGTGAGTACCGCTGCCAACGTCTCCGCCATCTCATCTACTCTATTCGCAGAACAGACATCGAGGACCTCCAGTCTCGATCTTGAAAGATCAGTCAAGCTCTCGGAGAACCGCTCCCAATCAGCCCGACGAGTGTCAAACCTCATGTTCGCGGCACCCCGATCTCCACCTGACCCCTTTGGCACCCTCAATCTGATGTCGACTGCGTTGTGGTCGCTGGTCGTCCAGTCGGGCCTCACCTTCCAATCATTGATGAATTTGTTCATGGAGGACGACGTCAAGGTTACATCGATGAAAGACGAACCTCTTGCCGTCCAAAAGGTGGGTCCCTGTCCGACATCATTCACCACGTTTACTCCATATGCTCGGATGAGGTCTTCAAATTTCGCACCTCTTTCGTCTGTCTCTTGGAGACCCCAGAGTGACGACCGAGCATTGGCGTCTACTGCCACTAACAATCTCTTCCCCCTCAGCGAATGAAGCACCACTTCGAGGTGTCTGAGGTATTTTTCTATCTCGTCGCTGTACTGGAAGTAGCACGATGCGACGTAGAAAGAAAAATTGGGAGCCTGCACTTCCACACAGACGCAATGTGTCGTGCTAAGCTGCGAGACAAACACCATTTGGAATTGAGGGTTACAGACTGCCACTGCAGCCCAGGGGCGTTCTGAGCATACAGCAGCTACCCTCATATTCTTCCCTAAGCCAACGAAGGTGTGGCTCTTGCCATGCTTCTTGACGTGCAACTCCTGCAATAACAGGACGTCAAGTCGCTTTTCGGCGACAAGCTGACGCACCTCACCCGTAACTACAACTGAACGCCTCATGTTCAGCTGCAGTATCCTCACTCCCGTGGACGCAAATGAGGAAAAGGGGACGCTACTTGCCGGAGCTTGTTGCTGCGGCTGCGAAGAGGAACCCGGATCACATACACTATGGGGTTCTAATTGGGAAACATTCGCGTATCTAATCTTATTTTCTACCGCGGGGTTTTTCGCGGGACTATTCGCGGAACTAATCGCGGGTCTAATCGCGGATACTAATTTTGTGCTAGATTCCCTATTCCTAATTTCTTCTTCCCGGTCGATGATTGCCGGTGAAGGCCTTATTAAGCTGTTCCTACTATCGCATCGCGTTAACAAAACTCGAACGGCGCGAAGGCCGCAACCTTGGGGCTGTGCGCAAAGTCGTTTTACGTCGCGGAATCGCTCGGGCACAGCTTGGTGAGGCGCTCTCGAGGAAGCGGAGGCTGTCTCCAAGCGCGCGCACGAGCGTACTCGCGACTCGACGACAGGCACGTCCCTTGCCTCCCTAATAGCAGCCGCACCTGGCGGGAAGCGATCTGCCAGGCGGGCACTCCTCCTCACCAAAATTTTTAGAAAATTATTCATCATTTTTGTTCCCACGAGTACGGTGGAAAAGAAGTCGAGCAGCGCAGAGCCACCATTACGCCGCCAAGCCTAAATACAACGGGGGGACAGCAGGTACCCCGAGGTGGTGGACCGCTAGCGACCGCGATTTTTTCGTCTTCGCGGCCATTCAGACCATCGGCACGATCCTTGACCTTAGCCTTAAGACGGGCGCCATTAGGAGGAAACGCCTACCTATCTATCTATTTCTAATGCGTCGATTTTCCTACCACAACGGACGAGTTGGAAACAAACGACCGGGCGATAATAATGAAAAACGACAAAGGATGGAAGCCTGAAAAGAGAAAAGTATTAGTAACCCCCGGTTCCGTCGCCGCTGGGTCTGAGACCTCAGAAGCGCAGGGCCCGGTAGGTGAGTACAACAGCCCCTGTCTCTCTCCACTGTACCGAGGCACAACAGAGACAAACGGATGGGGATGGGCTGCCGGGAGATTGGATGAAGAAAGGATAGGAAAGCCGAGTACGGGAACGTGACCTTAGCCACTGCAGGCTCCCCACTTCTTAAAAGTGCGTTGCCCACAAGGCCACAGACACGTTCCACCAACGCTTCTAGGTGCGCTCGCTACATAAGAGCCATTTGGTCAATCTGACACCGACTCGTAGCTATGCTGTATTAAGGAATTGGTAAAAGCGACAGAGTAGACAGATCAATGAAAGTGTTAGTAATGAAGTTGTTAGTGAGAGTTGTTAATTGGAGTGGAGTAAAGAAAGAAAGAATAGGGGGAGAAAGAGGAGATAGAAAAACAGAACGTGTGTGTGTGTGTGTTGCTACGTAAGAGCCATTTGGTCAGCAATGCTGACACCGACTCGTAGCGATGCATGCTGTTTAAGGAAATAGAGGAAAGGAATAAAGAAGGAAGAAAAAGAGAAAGAAAAGGGAGAGAGAGAGAATGTAAGTGTGTGAGAGAGTGTATGTGTGTGTGTGTTGCTACATTAGAGCCATTCGGCCAGCAATGCTGGCACCGACTCGTAGCGTTGCATGCTGTTTTATGCAAGTAAATGAGAAAAGAGTATAGAGATAGAAAAGCGATAGCAAAAGAGATAGTACGAAAAGGAGTGAAAAAGGGGTTGAGGTGAGAGCTTTTAGCTCAGGAGGGAAAGAGAGTAGAGGGACGAAAAAGAGAAAGAAGAGTGATGAGTGTTAGTAGTGTTAGTAAGTATTGTTAAAGAGGGGTGATAAAGAGAGAGAGAGAGAGGGGTGGCTTTCCTAAAGGTATGGGGAGACCTGAAAAGAAAAGAAAAGATTAGTAACCACCGGTTCCGTCGCCGCTGGGCCAAAGACCTCAGAAGCGCAGGGCCCGGTGGGCGAGTATTGACAACCCCTGTTCCTCTCTACTGCACCTAAGAACAATAGAGACGAACGGATGGAGATGGGCTGCCGGGAAGTGCGGAAGGTGTGTGAGAGGGAAGACAGGAAGGACGCTGTCACTTGAGAGCCATTCGATTAGCATCAGATTTCAACCACGACAATCCCGGACCCCGAGATCGGCTCAGAACATCACCCGCGCGGGCCGGGATCTGGTGGATCAATCCGGATCACCAGCACCGGCGCAAGGATCAGTAGAGAGCGTCACCCGGACGTCCATCAGAGGGTCATAGTATCACTGATGCCGGCTCATGACTGTGCGGAAAAGGGGGGAAAACTTCGCTGTGACATCACTCAGCCGACACCTACCGAATCTTACTTTCCAAAGTAGGTGGCGTTTTCAGGAGTACCACGAGAAGGTGGATGCACAACTTGAACGCGAGAGGCTAGAGGTCCTAACTAGAGGACTGATATCGCTACGCGATTTCGCATCGCATAGCGATTCGCATCACGTTCCAACCCCGACTCTCAGACCCCGAGATCGACTCAGAACATCACCCGCGCGGGCCGGGATCCAACGGACCAATGGATCACCAGCACCGGCGCAAGGGTCAGTAAAGAGCGTCACCCGGACGTCCTTAGGAGAGCCACGGTAACTCCCAGTAGATAGGGACAGTTAATGTTAAAGCACGCCCTCCGAAAAGGACGCACTCCTGTTTCCTCGCCCTATCGGGCACACACAACAACCACCATGGCTCCACTGTCTAGCGACGTTGCCCCGAGACGGGCGATGGAAAAATCCAGCAGCGCCTGCGGGATCTTATGCGCAGGATGGACAGTTTAGCCGCGCCTTAAGCCCACCTTCCTTCCCAGGGCCCAGACCGCCGGTCTACACGCTTGCAGACGACGCAGAGACCCCTTCTCGCTTATAGACGCGCCCACGGGGAACCACGGGGAGGCCTGTCCATTGTATCCCGACCCGGATACACGCCCTGACCCTGTTATGGGCGGAAGTTGAGGAAGGAAACTGGATAGGGATAAGATGGGGGTGAAGGAAATGACTTGGAAGCCATTGGATAAGGGTTTTTGGGAAACTTATCTACCTGCCTATATTTCCTTCTAACTTAAAATTACGCGACGCGAAGATCATTCGAGAATGCGGCATATCCGAGAAGATTACGGGACCGCCCTCTCATAACTGAAGACTCCGACTTTTTCAGCTGAATGACCTTTACCCTACACCTTTTTCTCTAACGTTTTACGTTTCGAATCCCTTTAGCCAAAGGGACTCGCAGCAAAAACCAGCGAATGCCGCGTAGGCCTCTGAGCTCGACACTAAGAAGTGCGCCGTCTCCGGCCATCGCCACTCGCTTTGCGGAACCATATCGCGTAGAGCCTCTCTCTGCGCATCGAAGAGTGGACAGTCCAACAAGAAGTGTTGCACCGTGTCTGTTCCACTCCCACATATGCACGCGTCACTGTCCACGAGATTGAGCGATTTGAGGCGTGCTCGGAAATCTCCGTGTCCAGTGAGGACCTGCGTGCTCCAATGATTTGTTTCCAGGGACGGTGTAGCCAGTCTACGGCGTACGTCCCCGAAAAAGGCGAACGTGGTACGACCCTTGCTGGAAGAAGCCCATTTGGTCTGCCACATGTTCGTCGCTTCTTCCCTAATTTCAGCGAAAGCGTTATTTTTCCCTATTTCGGCGGAGATTTCTATATTCCCGATCTTGGCGTTTTTCCCTATTCTGATTTGATAACGCGCGATATTTTCTTTTAATAATATGTCGACTGGCATTGCTCCCGCGACTACACAAAGCGATTCCCACGATGCCGTGCGATATGAGCCGGTAGTCGAAATGAGGACCCGGCGCTGCAAGGCTTTTAAAATCCTAACGTCACTCTCCGTACACAGGTCTGCCCACCCCGCGGCCGCATAAGCCACCGTCGGTGCGAACACTCCCCGGTAAATTGCGGATAGTGCCCTAAATCTTAGGCCCCAGTTGGCTCTCGCTAACGCACCTAGCTTTTGGAAGAGTATCCCGACTTTGTTTTTCAAATATTGGCAATGCGTTCTAACTTTAAGGAATTTATCTATATAAACGCCAAGATATTTGACGGTCTGTTTAAACCCTATCTTCGTGTTTTTGATTTTTATTATAGGTGGCCTACTTTCGAGAGTCGCGATCTTTTTATTGTTTCTACGCTTCCTATCCGGACGTGCTCCTCCCCGTCTGCCTATATGGTTTCTATTTATCGCGGCGCTTTTTAATATTATAGCTTCAGTCTTGCGTTCGGAGATCTGAAGCTTCGCGGACTCGCACCAATTTACGATCGCGTTGACCACCCGTTGGCCTTCAGATTCGATTTCGTTTCGCGAATCCCCGTTTATAACGACAACGAGATCATCCGCGTACGCGGCAAACCGATTTTCGACCAAGCCTTCTAGGAGCCGCAGAAGGCCGTCGAACATGAGGTTCCAACAAGTCGGACCGAGGACGGAACCTTGTGGGCACCCCCTCGCGGCCCGCTTGGACACCTCTGTAGCACCGAACGCGATTTTTACTGTCCGATTTTCGAAATAACTCCGGAGGACTTCGAAGACGTTCCGCGGGCAATTCCGTTCTTTTAAACTAGCTAGTACAAGAGGCCACCAGACGTTGTCAAAAGCCCCGGAGATGTCGAAGAGAAGCGCGACGGCGTACCTCTTTTCAGAGGCAGAAACCATACGCCGCATCTCCACAACAGCATCCTCCGTCGACCTTCCGGGCATGAAACCGAACTGTCGATCGGAGACCCTACCCGGTGCCAGTGACGCGTCCATGAGGCGGGTTTTGAGAAGTTTCTCGAAAAGTTTTCCTACTACGGAGAGGAGACAGATGGGTCTATAGGATTTCGGATCCTTCTCGTCCTTGTCCTCACCCTTCAGAAGAACTCGAAGCGAGCCCTCCTTCCAGATTGAGGGAAAGACGCCCCACTGAAGGCATCCGTTAAATAATCTAAGAAACTGACCGGGAATTATCCTACAAGCGGCTTTCAAAACCGCAACCTCAATAAGGTCCATTCCTGGAGCCTTATTATTTTTAAAAGTTTTCACCGCTACAGCCATTTCTGCCGCCGTGAAGAATGAGGCGTCGACCGTGTCGGGGGAAACTTTCGAAGCGAGACGAATTTCACGTTGTTCGAACGTGTCATCCTGTTCCCGGTCATCCGGAGTGTGCACGTCTAGGAGGTAGCCGGCGGTCTCCTCTAAAGTCTTCGTGGAATATTCGCCACACCGGAGTGTGCTGAGCACCCCCTCAACTTGGAGTTTTCTCGCCTGGAGTTTATATACGAATCCCCAGGGCTCCGAGTTACCGTGCGATGTGACAAACTTCCGCCAGCTCGCAAGCTTCGCCTTCCTCACCTCTCTGCCGTATTTCCGCAAAGAAGAGCGGTATTCCAACTTCAGAGAAAGGTAAGTGGGCTTGTCCCGCCCTCTCTGGAGTGCACGCCTCTTTCTGTATACTCCCTTTTTGAGTATAGTTAATTCGACCGTCCACCACGGGTTGGACTTCCTAAATCGTCTTTTTCTTGGCATCGACGCGGAACAGGCTTCGGTGAGTACCGCTGCCAACGTCTCCGCCATCTCATCTACTCTATTCGCAGAACGGACATCGAGGACCTCCAGTCTCGATCTTGAAAGATTAGTCAAGCTCTCGGAGAACCGCTCCCAATCAGCCCGACGAGTGTCAAACCTCATGTTCGCGGCACCCCGATCTCCACCTGACCCCTTTGGCACCCTCAATCTGATGTCGACTGCGTTGTGGTCGCTGGTCGTCCAGTCGGGCCTCACCTTCCAATCATTGATGAATTTGTTCATGGAGGACGACGTCAAGGTTACATCGATGAAAGACGAACCTCTTGCCGTCCAAAAGGTGGGTCCCTGTCCGACATCATTCACCACGTTTACTCCATATGCTCGGATGAGGTCTTCAAATTTCGCACCTCTTTCGTCTGTCTCTTGGAGACCCCAGAGTGACGACCGAGCATTGGCGTCTACTGCCACTAACAATCTCTTCCCCCTCAGCGAATGAAGCACCACTTCGAGGTGTCTGAGGTATTTCTCTATCTCGTCGCTGTACTGGAAGTAGCACGATGCGACGTAGAAAGAAAAATTGGGAGCCTGCACTTCCACACAGACGCAATGTGTCGTGCTAAGCTGCGAGACAAACACCATTTGGAATTGAGGGTTACAGACTGCCACTGCAGCCCAGGGGCGTTCTGAGCATACAGCAGCTACCCTCATATTCTTCCCTAAGCCAACGAAGGTGTGGCTCTTGCCATGCTTCTTGACGTGCAACTCCTGCAATAACAGGACGTCAAGTCGCTTTTCGGCGACAAGCTGACGCACCTCACCCGTAACTACAGCTGAACGCCTCATGTTCAGCTGCAGTATCCTCACTCCCGTGGACGCAAATGAGGAAAAGGGGACGCTACTTGCCGGAGCTTGTTGCTGCGGCTGCGAAGAGGAACCCGGATCACATACACTATGGGGTTCTAATTGGGAAACATTCGCGTATCTAATCTTATTTTCTACGGCGGGGTTTTTCGCGGAACTATTCGCGGAACTAATCGCGGGTCTAATCGCGGATACTAATCTTGTGCTAGATTCCCTATTCCTAATTTCTTCTTCCCGGTCGATGATTGCCGGTGAAGACCTTATTAAGCTGTTCCTACTATCGCATCGCGTTAACAAAACTCGAACGGCGCGAAGGCCGCAACCTTGGGGCTGTGCGCAAAGTCGTTTTACGTCGCGGAATCGCTCGGGCACAGCTTGGTGAGGCGCTCTCGAGGAAGCGGAGGCTGTCTCCAAGCGCGCGCACGAGCGTACTCGCGACTCGACGACAGGCACGTCCCTTGCCTCCCTAATAGCAGCTGCACCTGGCGGGAAGCGATCTGCCAGGCGGGCACTCCTCCTCACCAAAATTTTTAGAAAATTATTCATCATTTTTGTTCCCACGAGTACGGTGGAAAAGAAGTCGAGCAGCGCAGAGCCACCATTACGCCGCCAAGCCTATATACAACGGGGGGACAGCAGGTACCCCGAGGTGGTGGACCGCTAGCGACCGCGATTTTTTCGTCTTCGCGGCCATTCAGACTATCGGCACGATCCTTGACCTTAGCCTTAAGACGGGCGCCATTAGGAGGAAACGCCTACCTATCTATCTATTTCTAATGCGTCGATTTTCCTACCACAACGGACGAGTTGGAAATAAACGACCGGGCGATAATAATGAAAAACGACGACAAAGGATGGAAGCCTGAAAAGAGAAAAGTATTAGTAACCCCCGGTTCCGTCGCCGCTGGGTCTGAGACCTCAGAAGCGCAGGGCCCGGTGGGTGAGTACAACAGCCCCTGTCTCTCTCCACTGTACCGAGGCACAACAGAGACAAACGGATGGGGTTGGGCTGCCGGGAGATTGGATGTAGAGGGGATAGGAAAGCCGAGTACGGGAACGTGACCCTAGCCACTGCAGGCTCCCCACTTCTTAAAAGTGCGTTGCCCACAAGGCCACAGACACGTTCCACCAACGCTTCTAGGTGCGCTCGCTACATAAGAGCCATTTGGTCAATCTGACACCGACTCGTAGCTATGCTGTATTAAGGGATTGGTAAAAGCGACAGAGTAGACAGATCAATGAAAGTGTTAGTAATGAAGTTGTTAGTGAGAGTTGTTAATTGGAGTGGAGTAAAGAAAGAAAGAATAGGGGGAGAAAGAGGAGATAGAAAAACAGAACGTGTGTGTGTGTGTGTTGCTACGTAAGAGCCATTTGGTCAGCAATGCTGACACCGACTCGTAGCGATACATGCTGTTTAAGGAAATAGAGGAAAGGAATAAAGAAGGAAGAAAAAGAGAGAAAGAAAAGGGAGAGAGAGAGAATGTAAGTGTGTGAGAGAGTGTATGTGTGTGTGTGTTGCTACATTAGAGCCATTCGGCCAGCAATGCTGGCACCGACTCGTAGCGTTGCATGCTGTTTTATGCAAGTAAATGAGAAAAGAGTATAGAGATAGAAAAGCGATAGCAAAAGAGATAGTACGAAAAGGAGTGAAAAAGGGGTTGAGGTGAGAGCTTTTAGCTCAGGAGGGAAAGAGAGTAGAGGGACGAAAAAGAGAAAGAAGAGTGATGAGTGTTAGTAGTGTTAGTAAGTATTGTTAAAGAGGGGTGATAAAGAGAGAGAGAGAGAGGGGTGGCTTTCCTAAAGGTATGGGGAGACCTGAAAAGAAAAGAAAAGATTAGTAACCACCGGTTCCGTCGCCGCTGGGCCAAAGACCTCAGAAGCGCAGGGCCCGGTGGGCGAGTATTGACAACCCCTGTTCCTCTCTACTGCACCGAAGAACAATAGAGACGAACGGATGGAGATGGGCTGCCGGGAAGTGCGGAAGGTGTGTGAGAGGGAAGACAGGAAGGACGCTGTCACTTGAGAGCCATTCGATTAGCATCAGATTTCAACCGCGACAATCCCGGACCCCGAGATCGGCTCAGAACATCACCCGCGCGGGCCGGGATCTGGTGGATCAATCCGGATCACCAGCACCGGCGCAAGGATCAGTAGAGAGCGTCACCCGGACGTCCATCAGAGGGTCATAGTATCACTGATGCCGGCTCATGACTGTGCGGAAAAGGGGGGAAAACTTCGCTGTGACATCACTCAGCCGACACCTACCGAATCTTACTTTCCAAAGTAGGTGGCGTTTTCAGGAGTACCACGAGAAGGTGGATGCACAACTTGAACGCGAGAGGCTAGAGGTCCTAACTAGAGGACTGATATCGCTACACGATTTCGCATCGCATAGCGATTCGCATCACGTTCCAACCCCGACTCTCAGACCCCGAGATCGACTCAGAACATCACCCGCGCGGGCCGGGATCCAACGGACCAATGGATCACCAGAACCGGCGCAAGGGTCAGTAAAGAGCGTCACCCGGACGTCCTTAGGAGAGCCACGGTAACTCCCAGTAGATAGGGACAGTTAATGTTAAAGCACGCCCTCCGAAAAGGACGCACTCCTGTTTCCTCGCCCTATCGGGCACACACAACAACCACCATGGCTCCACTGTCTAGCGACGTTGCCCCGAGACGGGCGATGGAAAAATCCAGCAGCGCCTGCGGGATCTTATGCGCAGGATGGACAGTTTAGCCGCGCCTTAAGCCCACCTTCCTTCCCAGGGCCCAGACCGCCGGTCTACACGCTTGCAGACGACGCAGAGACCCCTTCTCGCTTATAGACGCGCCCACGGGGAACCACGGGGAGGCCTGTCCATTGTATCCCGACCCGGATACACGCCCTGACCCTGTTATGGGCGGAAGTTGAGGAAGGAAACTGGATAGGGATAAGATGGGGGTGAAGGAAATGACTTGGAAGCCATTGGATAAGGGTTTTTGGGAAACTTATCTACCTGCCTATATTTCCTTCTAACTTAAAATTACGCGACGCGAAGATCATTCGAGAATGCGGCATATCCGAGAAGATTACGGGACCGCCCTCTCATAACTGAAGACTCCGACTTTTTTCAGCTGAATGACCTTTACCCTACACCTTTTTCTCTAACGTTTTACGATTCGAATCCCTTTAGCCAAAGGGACTCGCAGCAAAAACCAGCGAATGCCGCGTAGGCCTCTGAGCTCGACACTAAGAAGTGCGCCGTCTCCGGCCATCGCCACTCGCTTTGCGGAACCATATCGCGTAGAGCCTCTCTCTGCGCATCGAAGAGTGGACAGTCCAACAAGAAGTGTTGCACCGTGTCTGTTCCACTCCCACATATGCACGCGTCACTGTCCACGAGATTGAGCGATTTGAGGCGTGCTCGGAAATCTCCGTGTCCAGTGAGGACCTGCGTGCTCCAATGATTTGTTTCCAGGGACGGTGTAGCCAGTCTACGGCGTACGTCCCCGAAAAAGGCGAACGTGGTACGACCCTTGCTGGAAGAAGCCCATTTGGTCTGCCACATGTTCGTCGCTTCTTCCCTAATTTCAGCGAAAGCGTTATTTTTCCCTATTTCGGCGGAGATTTCTATATTCCCGATCTTGGCGTTTTTCCCTATTCTGATTTGATAACGCGCGATATTTTCTTTTAATAATATGTCGACTGGCATTGCTCCCGCGACGACACAAAGCGATTCCCACGATGCCGTGCGATATGCGCCGGTAGTCGAAATGAGGACCCGGCGCTGCAAGGCTTTTAAAATCCTAACGTCACTCTCCGTACACAGGTCTGCCCACCCCGCGGCCGCATAAGCCACCGTCGGTGCGAACACTCCCCGGTAAATTGCGGATAGTGCCCTAAATCTTAGGCCCCAGTTGGCTCTCGCTAACGCACCTAGCTTTTGGAAGAGTATCCCGACTTTGTTTTTCAAATATTGGCAATGCGTTCTAACTTTAAGGAATTTATCTATATAAACGCCAAGATATTTGACGGTCTGTTTAAACCCTATCTTCGTGTTTTTGATTTTTATTATAGGTGGCCTACTTTCGAGAGTCGCGATCTTTTTATTGTTTCTACGCTTCCTATCCGGACGTGCTCCTCCCCGTCTGCCTATATGGTTTCTATTTATCGCGGCGCTTTTTAATATTATAGCTTCAGTCTTGCGTTCGGAGATCTGAAGCTTCGCGGACTCGCACCAATTTACGATCGCGTTGACCACCCGTTGGCCTTCAGATTCGATTTCGTTTCGCGAATCCCCGTTTATAACGACAACGAGATCATCCGCGTACGCGGCAAACCGATTTTCGACCAAGCCTTCTAGGAGCCGCAGAAGGCCGTCGAACATGAGGTTCCAACAAGTCGGACCGAGGACGGAACCTTGTGGGCACCCCCTCGCGGCCCGCTTGGACACCTCTGTAGCACCGAACGCGATTTTTACTGTCCGATTTTCGAAATAACTCCGGAGGACTTCGAAGACGTTCCGCGGGCAATTCCGTTCTTTTAAACTAGCTAGTACAAGAGGCCACCAGACGTTGTCAAAAGCCCCGGAGATGTCGAAGAGAAGCGCGACGGCGTACCTCTTTTCAGAGGCAGAAACCATACGCCGCATCTCCACAACAGCATCCTCCGTCGACCTTCCGGGCATGAAACCGAACTGTCGATCGGAGACCCTACCCGGTGCCAGTGACGCGTCCATGAGGCGGGTTTTGAGAAGTTTCTCGAAAAGTTTTCCTACTACGGAGAGGAGACAGATGGGTCTATAGGATTTCGGATCCTTCTCGTCCTTGTCCTCACCCTTCAGAAGGACTCGAAGCGAGCCCTCCTTCCAGATTGAGGGAAAGACGCCCCACTGAAGGCATCCGTTAAATAATCTAAGAAACTGACCGGGAATTATCCTACAAGCGGCTTTCAAAACCGCAACCTCAATAAGGTCCATTCCTGGAGCCTTATTATTTTTAAAAGTTTTCACCGCTACAGCCATTTCTGCCGCCGTGAAGAATGAGGCGTCGACCGTGTCGGGGGAAACCTTCGAAGCGAGACGAATTTCACGTTGTTCGAACGTGTCATCCTGTTCCCGGTCATCCGGAGTGTGCACGTCTAGGAGGTAGCCGGCGGTCTCCTCTAAAGTCTTCGTGGAATATTCGCCACACCGGAGTGTGCTGAGCACCCCCTCAACTTGGAGTTTTCTCGCCTGGAGTTTATAAACGAATCCCCAGGGCTCCGAGTTACCGTGCGATGTGACAAACTTCCGCCAGCTCGCAAGCTTCGCCTTCCTCACCTCTCTGCCGTATTTCCGCAAAGAAGAGCGGTATTCCAACTTCAGAGAAAGGTAAGTGGGCTTGTCCCGCCCTCTCTGGAGTGCACGCCTCTTTCTGTATACTCCCTTTTTGAGTATAGTTAATTCGACCGTCCACCACGGGTTGGACTTCCTAAATCGTCTTTTTCTTGGCATCGACGCGGAACAGGCTTCGGTGAGTACCGCTGCCAACGTCTCCGCCATCTCATCTACTCTATTCGCAGAACAGACATCGAGGACCTCCAGTCTCGATCTTGAAAGATCAGTCAAGCTCTCGGAGAACCGCTCCCAATCAGCCCGACGAGTGTCAAACCTCATGTTCGCGGCACCCCGATCTCCACCTGACCCCTTTGGCACCCTCAATCTGATGTCGACTGCGTTGTGGTCGCTGGTCGTCCAGTCGGGCCTCACCTTCCAATCATTGATGAATTTGTTCATGGAGGACGACGTCAAGGTTACATCGATGAAAGACGAACCTCTTGCCGTCCAAAAGGTGGGTCCCTGTCCGACATCATTCACCACGTTTACTCCATATGCTCGGATGAGGTCTTCAAATTTCGCACCTCTTTCGTCTGTCTCTTGGAGACCCCAGAGTGACGACCGAGCATTGGCGTCTACTGCCACTAACAATCTCTTCCCCCTCAGCGAATGAAGCACCACTTCGAGGTGTCTGAGGTATTTTTCTATCTCGTCGCTGTACTGGAAGTAGCACGATGCGACGTAGAAAGAAAAATTGGGAGCCTGCACTTCCACACAGACGCAATGTGTCGTGCTAAGCTGCGAGACAAACACCATTTGGAATTGAGGGTTACAGACTGCCACTGCAGCCCAGGGGCGTTCTGAGCATACAGCAGCTACCCTCATATTCTTCCCTAAGCCAACGAAGGTGTGGCTCTTGCCATGCTTCTTGACGTGCAACTCCTGCAATAACAGGACGTCAAGTCGCTTTTCGGCGACAAGCTGACGCACCTCACCCGTAACTACAACTGAACGCCTCATGTTCAGCTGCAGTATCCTCACTCCCGTGGACGCAAATGAGGAAAAGGGGACGCTACTTGCCGGAGCTTGTTGCTGCGGCTGCGAAGAGGAACCCGGATCACATACACTATGGGGTTCTAATTGGGAAACATTCGCGTATCTAATCTTATTTTCTACCGCGGGGTTTTTCGCGGGACTATTCGCGGAACTAATCGCGGGTCTAATCGCGGATACTAATTTTGTGCTAGATTCCCTATTCCTAATTTCTTCTTCCCGGTCGATGATTGCCGGTGAAGGCCTTATTAAGCTGTTCCTACTATCGCATCGCGTTAACAAAACTCGAACGGCGCGAAGGCCGCAACCTTGGGGCTGTGCGCAAAGTCGTTTTACGTCGCGGAATCGCTCGGGCACAGCTTGGTGAGGCGCTCTCGAGGAAGCGGAGGCTGTCTCCAAGCGCGCGCACGAGCGTACTCGCGACTCGACGACAGGCACGTCCCTTGCCTCCCTAATAGCAGCCGCACCTGGCGGGAAGCGATCTGCCAGGCGGGCACTCCTCCTCACCAAAATTTTTAGAAAATTATTCATCATTTTTGTTCCCACGAGTACGGTGGAAAAGAAGTCGAGCAGCGCAGAGCCACCATTACGCCGCCAAGCCTAAATACAACGGGGGGACAGCAGGTACCCCGAGGTGGTGGACCGCTAGCGACCGCGATTTTTTCGTCTTCGCGGCCATTCAGACCATCGGCACGATCCTTGACCTTAGCCTTAAGACGGGCGCCATTAGGAGGAAACGCCTACCTATCTATCTATTTCTAATGCGTCGATTTTCCTACCACAACGGACGAGTTGGAAACAAACGACCGGGCGATAATAATGAAAAACGACAAAGGATGGAAGCCTGAAAAGAGAAAAGTATTAGTAACCCCCGGTTCCGTCGCCGCTGGGTCTGAGACCTCAGAAGCGCAGGGCCCGGTGGGTGAGTACAACAGCCCCTGTCTCTCTCCACTGTACCGAGGCACAACAGAGACAAACGGATGGGGTTGGGCTGCCGGGAGATTGGATGTAGAGGGGATAGGAAAGCCGAGTACGGGAACGTGACCCTAGCCACTGCAGGCTCCCCACTTCTTAAAAGTGCGTTGCCCACAAGGCCACAGACACGTTCCACCAACGCTTCTAGGTGCGCTCGCTACATAAGAGCCATTTGGTCAATCTGACACCGACTCGTAGCTATGCTGTATTAAGGGATTGGTAAAAGCGACAGAGTAGACAGATCAATGAAAGTGTTAGTAATGAAGTTGTTAGTGAGAGTTGTTAATTGGAGTGGAGTAAAGAAAGAAAGAATAGGGGGAGAAAGAGGAGATAGAAAAACAGAACGTGTGTGTGTGTGTGTTGCTACGTAAGAGCCATTTGGTCAGCAATGCTGACACCGACTCGTAGCGATACATGCTGTTTAAGGAAATAGAGGAAAGGAATAAAGAAGGAAGAAAAAGAGAGAAAGAAAAGGGAGAGAGAGAGAATGTAAGTGTGTGAGAGAGTGTATGTGTGTGTGTGTTGCTACATTAGAGCCATTCGGCCAGCAATGCTGGCACCGACTCGTAGCGTTGCATGCTGTTTTATGCAAGTAAATGAGAAAAGAGTATAGAGATAGAAAAGCGATAGCAAAAGAGATAGTACGAAAAGGAGTGAAAAAGGGGTTGAGGTGAGAGCTTTTAGCTCAGGAGGGAAAGAGAGTAGAGGGACGAAAAAGAGAAAGAAGAGTGATGAGTGTTAGTAGTGTTAGTAAGTATTGTTAAAGAGGGGTGATAAAGAGAGAGAGAGAGAGGGGTGGCTTTCCTAAAGGTATGGGGAGACCTGAAAAGAAAAGAAAAGATTAGTAACCACCGGTTCCGTCGCCGCTGGGCCAAAGACCTCAGAAGCGCAGGGCCCGGTGGGCGAGTATTGACAACCCCTGTTCCTCTCTACTGCACCGAAGAACAATAGAGACGAACGGATGGAGATGGGCTGCCGGGAAGTGCGGAAGGTGTGTGAGAGGGAAGACAGGAAGGACGCTGTCACTTGAGAGCCATTCGATTAGCATCAGATTTCAACCGCGACAATCCCGGACCCCGAGATCGGCTCAGAACATCACCCGCGCGGGCCGGGATCTGGTGGATCAATCCGGATCACCAGCACCGGCGCAAGGATCAGTAGAGAGCGTCACCCGGACGTCCATCAGAGGGTCATAGTATCACTGATGCCGGCTCATGACTGTGCGGAAAAGGGGGGAAAACTTCGCTGTGACATCACTCAGCCGACACCTACCGAATCTTACTTTCCAAAGTAGGTGGCGTTTTCAGGAGTACCACGAGAAGGTGGATGCACAACTTGAACGCGAGAGGCTAGAGGTCCTAACTAGAGGACTGATATCGCTACACGATTTCGCATCGCATAGCGATTCGCATCACGTTCCAACCCCGACTCTCAGACCCCGAGATCGACTCAGAACATCACCCGCGCGGGCCGGGATCCAACGGACCAATGGATCACCAGAACCGGCGCAAGGGTCAGTAAAGAGCGTCACCCGGACGTCCTTAGGAGAGCCACGGTAACTCCCAGTAGATAGGGACAGTTAATGTTAAAGCACGCCCTCCGAAAAGGACGCACTCCTGTTTCCTCGCCCTATCGGGCACACACAACAACCACCATGGCTCCACTGTCTAGCGACGTTGCCCCGAGACGGGCGATGGAAAAATCCAGCAGCGCCTGCGGGATCTTATGCGCAGGATGGACAGTTTAGCCGCGCCTTAAGCCCACCTTCCTTCCCAGGGCCCAGACCGCCGGTCTACACGCTTGCAGACGACGCAGAGACCCCTTCTCGCTTATAGACGCGCCCACGGGGAACCACGGGGAGGCCTGTCCATTGTATCCCGACCCGGATACACGCCCTGACCCTGTTATGGGCGGAAGTTGAGGAAGGAAACTGGATAGGGATAAGATGGGGGTGAAGGAAATGACTTGGAAGCCATTGGATAAGGGTTTTTGGGAAACTTATCTACCTGCCTATATTTCCTTCTAACTTAAAATTACGCGACGCGAAGATCATTCGAGAATGCGGCATATCCGAGAAGATTACGGGACCGCCCTCTCATAACTGAAGACTCCGACTTTTTTCAGCTGAATGACCTTTACCCTACACCTTTTTCTCTAACGTTTTACGATTCGAATCCCTTTAGCCAAAGGGACTCGCAGCAAAAACCAGCGAATGCCGCGTAGGCCTCTGAGCTCGACACTAAGAAGTGCGCCGTCTCCGGCCATCGCCACTCGCTTTGCGGAACCATATCGCGTAGAGCCTCTCTCTGCGCATCGAAGAGTGGACAGTCCAACAAGAAGTGTTGCACCGTGTCTGTTCCACTCCCACATATGCACGCGTCACTGTCCACGAGATTGAGCGATTTGAGGCGTGCTCGGAAATCTCCGTGTCCAGTGAGGACCTGCGTGCTCCAATGATTTGTTTCCAGGGACGGTGTAGCCAGTCTACGGCGTACGTCCCCGAAAAAGGCGAACGTGGTACGACCCTTGCTGGAAGAAGCCCATTTGGTCTGCCACATGTTCGTCGCTTCTTCCCTAATTTCAGCGAAAGCGTTATTTTTCCCTATTTCGGCGGAGATTTCTATATTCCCGATCTTGGCGTTTTTCCCTATTCTGATTTGATAACGCGCGATATTTTCTTTTAATAATATGTCGACTGGCATTGCTCCCGCGACGACACAAAGCGATTCCCACGATGCCGTGCGATATGCGCCGGTAGTCGAAATGAGGACCCGGCGCTGCAAGGCTTTTAAAATCCTAACGTCACTCTCCGTACACAGGTCTGCCCACCCCGCGGCCGCATAAGCCACCGTCGGTGCGAACACTCCCCGGTAAATTGCGGATAGTGCCCTAAATCTTAGGCCCCAGTTGGCTCTCGCTAACGCACCTAGCTTTTGGAAGAGTATCCCGACTTTGTTTTTCAAATATTGGCAATGCGTTCTAACTTTAAGGAATTTATCTATATAAACGCCAAGATATTTGACGGTCTGTTTAAACCCTATCTTCGTGTTTTTGATTTTTATTATAGGTGGCCTACTTTCGAGAGTCGCGATCTTTTTATTGTTTCTACGCTTCCTATCCGGACGTGCTCCTCCCCGTCTGCCTATATGGTTTCTATTTATCGCGGCGCTTTTTAATATTATAGCTTCAGTCTTGCGTTCGGAGATCTGAAGCTTCGCGGACTCGCACCAATTTACGATCGCGTTGACCACCCGTTGGCCTTCAGATTCGATTTCGTTTCGCGAATCCCCGTTTATAACGACAACGAGATCATCCGCGTACGCGGCAAACCGATTTTCGACCAAGCCTTCTAGGAGCCGCAGAAGGCCGTCGAACATGAGGTTCCAACAAGTCGGACCGAGGACGGAACCTTGTGGGCACCCCCTCGCGGCCCGCTTGGACACCTCTGTAGCACCGAACGCGATTTTTACTGTCCGATTTTCGAAATAACTCCGGAGGACTTCGAAGACGTTCCGCGGGCAATTCCGTTCTTTTAAACTAGCTAGTACAAGAGGCCACCAGACGTTGTCAAAAGCCCCGGAGATGTCGAAGAGAAGCGCGACGGCGTACCTCTTTTCAGAGGCAGAAACCATACGCCGCATCTCCACAACAGCATCCTCCGTCGACCTTCCGGGCATGAAACCGAACTGTCGATCGGAGACCCTACCCGGTGCCAGTGACGCGTCCATGAGGCGGGTTTTGAGAAGTTTCTCGAAAAGTTTTCCTACTACGGAGAGGAGACAGATGGGTCTATAGGATTTCGGATCCTTCTCGTCCTTGTCCTCACCCTTCAGAAGGACTCGAAGCGAGCCCTCCTTCCAGATTGAGGGAAAGACGCCCCACTGAAGGCATCCGTTAAATAATCTAAGAAACTGACCGGGAATTATCCTACAAGCGGCTTTCAAAACCGCAACCTCAATAAGGTCCATTCCTGGAGCCTTATTATTTTTAAAAGTTTTCACCGCTACAGCCATTTCTGCCGCCGTGAAGAATGAGGCGTCGACCGTGTCGGGGGAAACTTTCGAAGCGAGACGAATTTCACGTTGTTCGAACGTGTCATCCTGTTCCCGGTCATCCGGAGTGTGCACGTCTAGGAGGTAGCCGGCGGTCTCCTCTAAAGTCTTCGTGGAATATTCGCCACACCGGAGTGTGCTGAGCACCCCCTCAACTTGGAGTTTTCTCGCCTGGAGTTTATAAACGAATCCCCAGGGCTCCGAGTTACCGTGCGATGTGACAAACTTCCGCCAGCTCGCAAGCTTCGCCTTCCTCACCTCTCTGCCGTATTTCCGCAAAGAAGAGCGGTATTCCAACTTCAGAGAAAGGTAAGTGGGCTTGTCCCGCCCTCTCTGGAGTGCACGCCTCTTTCTGTATACTCCCTTTTTGAGTATAGTTAATTCGACCGTCCACCACGGGTTGGACTTCCTAAATCGTCTTTTTCTTGGCATCGACGCGGAACAGGCTTCGGTGAGTACCGCTGCCAACGTCTCCGCCATCTCATCTACTCTATTCGCAGAACAGACATCGAGGACCTCCAGTCTCGATCTTGAAAGATCAGTCAAGCTCTCGGAGAACCGCTCCCAATCAGCCCGACGAGTGTCAAACCTCATGTTCGCGGCACCCCGATCTCCACCTGACCCCTTTGGCACCCTCAATCTGATGTCGACTGCGTTGTGGTCGCTGGTCGTCCAGTCGGGCCTCACCTTCCAATCATTGATGAATTTGTTCATGGAGGACGACGTCAAGGTTACATCGATGAAAGACGAACCTCTTGCCGTCCAAAAGGTGGGTCCCTGTCCGACATCATTCACCACGTTTACTCCATATGCTCGGATGAGGTCTTCAAATTTCGCACCTCTTTCGTCTGTCTCTTGGAGACCCCAGAGTGACGACCGAGCATTGGCGTCTACTGCCACTAACAATCTCTTCCCCCTCAGCGAATGAAGCACCACTTCGAGGTGTCTGAGGTATTTTTCTATCTCGTCGCTGTACTGGAAGTAGCACGATGCGACGTAGAAAGAAAAATTGGGAGCCTGCACTTCCACACAGACGCAATGTGTCGTGCTAAGCTGCGAGACAAACACCATTTGGAATTGAGGGTTACAGACTGCCACTGCAGCCCAGGGGCGTTCTGAGCATACAGCAGCTACCCTCATATTCTTCCCTAAGCCAACGAAGGTGTGGCTCTTGCCATGCTTCTTGACGTGCAACTCCTGCAATAACAGGACGTCAAGTCGCTTTTCGGCGACAAGCTGACGCACCTCACCCGTAACTACAACTGAACGCCTCATGTTCAGCTGCAGTATCCTCACTCCCGTGGACGCAAATGAGGAAAAGGGGACGCTACTTGCCGGAGCTTGTTGCTGCGGCTGCGAAGAGGAACCCGGATCACATACACTATGGGGTTCTAATTGGGAAACATTCGCGTATCTAATCTTATTTTCTACCGCGGGGTTTTTCGCGGGACTATTCGCGGAACTAATCGCGGGTCTAATCGCGGATACTAATTTTGTGCTAGATTCCCTATTCCTAATTTCTTCTTCCCGGTCGATGATTGCCGGTGAAGGCCTTATTAAGCTGTTCCTACTATCGCATCGCGTTAACAAAACTCGAACGGCGCGAAGGCCGCAACCTTGGGGCTGTGCGCAAAGTCGTTTTACGTCGCGGAATCGCTCGGGCACAGCTTGGTGAGGCGCTCTCGAGGAAGCGGAGGCTGTCTCCAAGCGCGCGCACGAGCGTACTCGCGACTCGACGACAGGCACGTCCCTTGCCTCCCTAATAGCAGCTGCACCTGGCGGGAAGCGATCTGCCAGGCGGGCACTCCTCCTCACCAAAATTTTTAGAAAATTATTCATCATTTTTGTTCCCACGAGTACGGTGGAAAAGAAGTCGAGCAGCGCAGAGCCACCATTACGCCGCCAAGCCTATATACAACGGGGGGACAGCAGGTACCCCGAGGTGGTGGACCGCTAGCGACCGCGATTTTTTCGTCTTCGCGGCCATTCAGACTATCGGCACGATCCTTGACCTTAGCCTTAAGACGGGCGCCATTAGGAGGAAACGCCTACCTATCTATCTATTTCTAATGCGTCGATTTTCCTACCACAACGGACGAGTTGGAAATAAACGACCGGGCGATAATAATGAAAAACGACGACAAAGGATGGAAGCCTGAAAAGAGAAAAGTATTAGTAACCCCCGGTTCCGTCGCCGCTGGGTCTGAGACCTCAGAAGCGCAGGGCCCGGTGGGTGAGTACAACAGCCCCTGTCTCTCTCCACTGTACCGAGGCACAACAGAG
>NW_027223405.1:45000-47500 GCF_030449975.1 Polyergus mexicanus
AGTGCTTCGCTGATACACGTCAACAATGTAACCTTTCATGGGGGAAGGTATGCCCATGATCTCTAGTGTTTCGCCAATAGTGTCATGAGAGACGGAATCAAACGCTTTCGCGATGTCCAGAGAAGCCACAAATAAGGGCTTATGATACCGATGGTGGTATCTCAAAATCATGTCCAGCAAGAAAACATTATCAGAGCAGCCATCAGTGGGTCTGAAAGCTCTCTGTCTTTGGTCTAATGGAATGTGGCGAGCCATCCTGGTAGCCAGAACTTTGTGCAATGTTCTAATAAGTACAGATGAGACCGTAATAGGTCGAAAGTCCGATGGAAGATGTGCATTAGATTTCTTGGGAATTAATGTTGTTGTCGATTCCACAAGATGTGTGGGAGCTTTACCACACCATAGAATAAGGTTGAGCACTCTTTCTAAAACTTCCATCGGAACTTTCCTCAGAAGTCTGGCTGATAGACCATCCGGACCAGCGGACGTAGTACTGGCCGGCAAAGCTTTCTTGATTTCCAACGCCGTAATCGGTGTCCAGAGGCAATCAATAGTCGGATTGGGGGCTTCCATCCCAGGCGAGATGGAGACGCCACCAGTCATAATGGTTTCCCAAAAGGGGACCATTACCTCTTTTGGGGGGACCTGCACCCCCGTAATATCATCGAGCAGCATGCGGAGGCACTTGCTCCTGTTCTTACGCCAGAGATCCTGAGTCCGTGCGTACTCAGCTCTGCGTGCTTGACGCCTTGAAGATTCGGCCGTCCTAATACTACGTATTGGTCTTGTTCCTCGAGGCTTGACTGGGAACACACATCGCAAGTAGAGTGTTAAGTCCTCCAATACTTCTGCCTGCGTCCTCGAAGAGAGCGCACCGCAGATATCCGCCAGACGACGCAGGGAGAACTTGTCGCTAGTTGGAGCCGATAGGGAGCTCAGATAATCGGCTATTATAGGCTTAACATCCACGCCATTCTGCTCAACATCGCAACGAGTCTCCCCATCCTCCTCATCCGGGCCTTGGTCCAAGTAATGCTTAACAGCATCACGGTAAGCAGGCTGTTTGCGCTTACCCTTAATGCTTTCCAGAGTTCTCTCCGGGAAGCTCTGAAATAAGGCTTGGTTAATAAATCTCTCGCCTTGTTGTACCAGTTCCGCTTCCCTTTTCGCCAGCAAAAGGGTCTCTTCATCCGACCATCGAGCTCTAGTTCCGACTGTTGTTTGTCGCGAATCATACCAGTCAGGGTGGGCGCGTCTATGATGGACACCTCGGCCCGTCTTGGAGTCAAATTGTCTTCCACAGCCCGGGTACTCGCAAGAATAAACTTCAGAAGACGGATCCGCGGAGGTCGCAGATGCCGGTCCAGCTCTTAATGCAGGACCCCTGAGGCCAGAGGGCCCGGGGTTATTCGAGTTTATCCGAGGCTTGTTTCGAGTATTTGGGCCTGCAGTGTTTGGGTCAGAGGGGCTGGCAACCCCAAAGACCTGAGTCGTTGTAACACCTTCTTTGCCGTCGGTCTACCGAACCTTACTTTCCAAAATAGCCGACGTTACCAGGAGCACCACGAGGAGGTGGGTGTACAACTAGGGCGTGAGAGGCTAATGGTCCTTACGAGAGGACTTGGTTGAAACGACGAATACATGTATTCGCCGAGCGCATCAACGCACCATCACTATGCTCTCTTTAAGTCCGCTCGCGGCGTGTTGGTTGTGCCTTGAGAGGAAGAGAGTCATAGTTACTCCCGCCGTTTACCCGCGCTTGCTTGAATTTCTTCACGTTGACATTCAGAGCACTGGGCAGAAATCACATTGCGTCAACACCCGCGAGGGCCATCGCAATGCTTTGTTTTAATTAGACAGTCGGATTCCCCTAGTCCGTGCCAGTTCTGAGCTGAGCGTTGAATGGCGGCCGAAGAGGACGACCACGACGGCTCGCGCCGCCACGGAAGCCTCGCAGCAAGGAAGATCCGCGGGAGGCCAAGGCACGGGACCGAGCTCGGATCCCGGGACCGGCGCGAGAACGCCGACCGTTCACCTCGCCCAGGCCCGGCACGTCAGCCAGACCCGCTTCCCGACCAAGCCCGACACGCCCCGCTCCTCAGAGCCAATCCTTATTCCGAAGTTACGGATCCAATTTGCCGACTTCCCTTACCTACATTATTCTATCGACTAGAGGCTCTTTACCTTGGAGACCTGCTGCGGATATGGGTACGAACCGGCGCGACACCTCCACGTGGCCCTCTCCTGGATTTTCAAGGTCCGAGGGGAAGATCCGGACACCGCCGCAACTGCGGTGCTCTTCGCGTTCCAAACCCTATCTCCCTGCTAGAGGTTTCCAGGGAACTCGAACGCTTATACAGAAAAGAAAACTCTTCCCGGATCTCCCGACGGCGTCTCCAGGTCATTTTGGGTTACCCCGACGAACACTCTTACGAGGGCCCGAATTGTATGCGGTTCCGCTGCCGGGTTCCGGAATAGGAACCGGATTCCCTTTCGCCCG
>NW_027223405.1:55000-56145 GCF_030449975.1 Polyergus mexicanus
TCAAAGTCCCGTCGCGGGCGGTACCTCCGGCGCACGGACTGTCGACCACGCACCGACCCGTTTGCGGGCGGTACCTCCGGTTTACGGAAAGTCGAAAATCGTCAAAGTCCCGTCGCGGGCGGTACCTCCGGAATACGAAAAGTCGAAAAACGTCAAAGTCCCGTCGCGGGCGGTACCTCCGGCGCACGGACTGTCGACCACGCACCGACCCGTTTGCGGGCGGTACCTCCGGTTTACGGAAAGTCGAAAATCGTCAAAGTCCCGTCGCGGGCGGTACCTCCGGAATACGGAAAGTCGAAAAACGTCAAAGTCCCGTCGCGGGCGGTACCTCCGGCGCACGGACTGTCGACCACGCACCGATCCGTTTGCGGGCGGTACCTCCGGTTTACGGAAAGTCGAAAATCGTCAAAGTCCCGTCGCTGGCGGTATCTCCGGCGCACGGACTGTCGACCACGCACCGACCCGTTTGCGGGCGGTACCTCCGGTTTACGGAAAGTCGAAAATCGTCAAAGTCTCGTCGCTGGCGGTACCTCCGGCGCACGGACTGTCGACCACGCACCGACCCGTTTGCGGGCGGTACCTCCGGTTTACGGAAAGTCGAAAATCGTCAAAGTCCCGTCGCGGGCGGTACCTCCGGAATACGAAAAGTCGAAAAACGTCAAAGTCCCGTCGCGGGCGGTACCTCCGGCGCACGGACTGTCGACCACGCACCGACCCGTTTGCGGGCGGTACCTCCGGTTTACGGAAAGTCGAAAATCGTCAAAGTCCCGTCGCTGGCGGTATCTCCGGCGCACGGACTGTCGACCACGCACCGACCCGTTTGCGGGCGGTACCTCCGGTTTACGGAAAGTCGAAAATCGTCAAAGTCTCGTCGCTGGCGGTACCTCCGGCGCACGGACTGTCGACCACGCACCGATCCGTTTGCGGGCGGTACCTCCGGTTTACGGAAAGTCGAAAATCGTCAAAGTCCCGTCGCTGGCGGTATCTCCGGCGCACGGACTGTCGACCACGCACCGACCCGTTTGCGGGCGGTACCTCCGGTTTACGGAAAGTCGAAAATCGTCAAAGTCTCGTCGTTGGCGGTACCTCCGGCGCACGGACTGTCGACCACGCACCGATAGTACTCTGCGTTGATACCACTGCTT